>NC_074708.1:19165406-19184496 GCF_024334085.1 Lutzomyia longipalpis
AATCTCGCAGATTAAGCCCCTGAGATGATTGCTTAATGAGTGGCTTAAAGAGGGCTTAAAAGAATTTGATGGTTTTTTTCTGTTTGTCTCTTGAAAAATCCACCAGAAAAGTGATTTTGCTCAATTTTTTTTTTCAATTTCGGAAAATTCTTGTAGGAAAATTCACAATTTTTCTGGAAAAATTGCATTAATTCGTTAGTGGAATCGTGGTATTAAGCTCCTCTGATGACGTGCTTAAGTTAGGCTGAAAGAGTGATTTTCACACAAAATAGTTTTTTGGGGCTTGTTTCGAAAAAAATTTCCGTAACTTTCCTATAATTTGGGAAAATCATACCAGAAAACTCGTGAAAATTGTTGCGTTGTACATGGTCGTGGTGAAAAGTGAAAGAATGAAAAAAAAATCACGTTAAATGTACGACATTTTTCTTAAAATTTCATTGTTTCTGCACTTTAAAATCAGCAAGTAAGTACACTTTTCAATTTTTTAAGTTCCAAAAAGTGCATCTGACAATCTCCAAACATCAAAATTTGAAAAATATACAATTTTTTAATCTGCATTAAAAATTTTAAAACCGACTTACAAATTGTAAGACCGACTTAAAAATTTTAAGACCGACTTACAAATTTTAAGACCGACTTACAAATTTTAAGTCAGACTTAAAAAAACTGACTTAAAACCTTAAGACCGACTTAAAAACCGACTTAAAATTTTAAGCCCGACTGAGTAGTGAATTCCACCCATCATTTCCATGAAAGAAAATTGCCTCGGCACAGTGACATCCATGCCAAATGTATATAGCTGAAAGAGAAGCCGCCCTTTGACAATTTGTCGTCATTTTATTTGGCCAAAAATTGCCGGCGACAAAATGTTCCGGAGAAAATTTGGAGAAATATTTTATCGGAGGGTTTGTGTTTTTAAAATCTATCAATGAAAATTAGGTCGAAATCTTCTTTTTTACACCCACTTTTCCCATCAAGGGAAAATGCTTCGAACACTTTCTCACACATTGTGAACCTCACCTTATTCACGCGTCAGTTTCGATACGATTTTCACACCCTTCACGATATAAATTTCATTAAATTCACTCAATTCACAGCCTACAGAGCCATTTTATAAGCAAATATTTCCATGATAAACACCTACTGCACTGCAAAATCTCCCATTTTCACTGAAAATGTACGATACTAATTTTTTTTCTTACAATGCTCCTCCGTACATAACTTGACTCTGCTGAAGATTTTGCATCATTTGTGACACATAAAACATATTCTTAAAATAGCCGTTTTTACACTATTGTTAACTGTGTTTTCTACACTGCTAAAAAATGGTTGGATACTTATTTTGTCGATTTTGTTATGTGCAACTTACAATGAAACTTTCATAAAAAAAATTGTTTTAAAGTTCAAAAACTAGTAGAATATTTTGTTAATTGCTATGGTTTTCATGTATCAAGGCATCACACTGGGAGATGACCTATGCGAATTTCTTGTAAGAACATTGTAGTAATACATAATTTCTTAGCTTCAAATTCTGTGCGACAAGTTGCATGCAATCGATACAACATCTTCCAGATCCGTAATAAAATGAATAAAACCAAAGATTCCATTAATAACTAGAAATTTATTTTAATAAATTATGAAATATATTTTTCTATAATAATAATTTGCTGACTTTTTGTTCTTATGAAAACATAACAAGAAAAATTTACGCTGCCGAACTTATAAATGTAAATTATTTACAAAAAATACATTTTTAAAATATTCTTTATCTTAATGAACATAAAACGATTTTGACAATAATGTCCAGCAACGTAGCCTTTTTCGCTTCTATCATCGAATGATTTTTTTTCAGTTAGAAAATAAAAATTAACATTAGGAAAAATTATCCACAAAGGTCAATGCGAAGTCATGATAATGACATCCGGTGCAGATTTCCGAATTTCTTCGCTACGCTGACTTCGCTTAGCTTCTTCCAACTTCTGAGCTTCCAAAGCTTTCATTTGGTGATGTTGACAGTGGTGATGGTGTGCTATTGGGGGTGGTGGCGGTGGACATCCTAGGTCACTCATTTCTAGGATATTCGCCACTGATGGAGCTGATGGCTGGTTCACTGGATTGTTTAGCTCATGGCCAATGTTCGACATAGCTGGTGGTGAATTATAGCCAAAGGTAGAAAATCGGATTTCACTAGAAGGAATCGGAGACTGCGTAACTTTGTTCCTAAAGATGGGTTGAAACAGGGACTCTCTATAAAATACAACAAACATAAAATCATTAATATGTATAATAAATTCATTGGAGGGGTAATATTTCTGTGTCATGTGCCGAATCGACAACTTTTAATTCTCGGATTAAGAAACAAAACAAATTCATTGTACCTAATTTACGGTATTGTACATAACATCTATGTATAAGAACAATAAAATGCAAATTCCATTCAGATTCATTATGTACACCTAGTGATAAGTTAATTAGAGATAATCCTTGTTTGAAGTTTAACCCACCATCAAGATTATATCCCTCACTTCTCTTTCGTGCAGTATATCCTGTATTATGTGTGTGACTAATTCTTGCAAATTTGCAAATTTATCTTAATGTCTTAATCTCGGATTTAAATATATGAATTTTTTTAAGTGAAAAAAAAGCGATCTAAAGAGATCAAAAAATTATTTTAATAATTTATCCGATTATCCGTTTCCTATACAAAATTTGCTTCATCTAAAAATTTAACTTTAAATTTAATAAATAAATCAGTCATTTAAGTGGAAATTTCAATCCATGTTAAATGAAATTATTGCAATATCCTTCTAGAAACACACAACCTAATCTTCATACATCAAGTTCGTTCAATTCACCACATGGTTTAATTTGTGATATATTCCTGAATAAGATCCTATTAGTTTAAATGGAATTAAAATCAGAATTTTAAATGAAAATCTTTGAATTTCATTTACTTATATGTGGTCTAGAAAAGTCATGTTTAATTTAAATCTGAGTTATGTTCCGCAAAGTTAATTCATAATATGTAGTGCATATATATGTATATAAGGTAAGTAGGTATACTAAATGGACCATCATTGTCCATATAACAAAATTTTTGGTTAATGGGGATTCTTTGTTCTGTGGAAGAGTTAATCTTCTTACCTCGTTTGGCAAGCAATATCACACATCCCCACACCATCGCTGCTATGACTTTCATCTTGGAGACTACTTGTTCTCTGAAAAATATATAGGTACAAAAAAAAATACCAAAGTAATTGTGAATAAAAGTTTTTACGATGTTAGAGACGGGATGAATTATTGTAAGCTCATCAAACTTACCCAACCAACGAGTACTTCGGGGTGTTTCATTTCACAGTGGGTCACACTCCCAGTTGAGGGAATTGGAACAATTTCGCGATAGTACCGATTTGAAATGTCTGGCGAGTCTAGAATGCGCCCAGTATTGCTGATAGCATCTACGCTCTTTCCGCGTGGCGAAGAAGTTGAAACAGCCAATTTCGATGACAGATTTTCTCGGGACTTTTTTATCGATTGTCGCTCTTCGGGCAGCTTTGTTGAGTGACGACCCAATTCGTCCAATTTGCTCTCTTTAGATTGTCGAATGTGTTCCTGCATAATAGACATAATTGATAAATAATTAAATATTATTAATTAATAGTTAATATAACTAGTATATGTAGGCTAGATTTAGAAGACGACAGCTCTTACTCAAGATTGTCAAGGAAGACTTTGATATTGGATTTCCATTAATAATTTAGCATTAATTCAAAATTTGTTTAAGCTAAGTGTGACTAATATAGGTCGCTAAATAGAACAAAAATACATATTTTATTATTCCTTATGTCACAGAAGAAAAATCTTCATTTTGAATGTGCCTATTTAATCCTGTATTTAAAAAGGTATGATCCAATAATGATGGACACTGTTCAGGAACAAAACGCAAAGATGTAAAAAATTAAAATAATGAAGTTAAAGTTTTATCAACATTTTATCAACTACGGTTTAAGACCGGTTAGTTTAGTAAAATATTTCTAATAAAACAATTAAATATGGAAAATTCCTCTCCTTTTCTCTCTCTTTACTTCGTCGGCTTCTTCCCAGATTTATGCCAAATTCATGGTACTTTGATGACGAAAACTTAAGTACTTAATGTTTACTACTATTACACTATATTCTTCAACATACATACATTTTTAGGATGATAAATTATTCTTTTAATTAACTCAATAAACAACCACCACGTTGCGAATGAAGGAATTGAATAAAATTAGAAAATTAATTTTACCAGTTTCAAGTAACAAAATAAATAAAACGTGAGTTTTTGGAACCTTAATGTATATCTCTGTATGCTTCGTTAGTAAAAATCAGTAAATAGATGGCAGAAACAAGGTGAAACTAGAGGGATATATAAAAGGATGTGTGAGTAATATAAAAATGAAATGAAATCTATACTGAGATGTGCCGAACAGAATACAAATATTGCAGAAATGGTTGTCTGGACTGGATCGTTAAGAGCATGGAAAATGGAGAGAGGGGGTGGGTATAAAGAGAAAAAAAAGTAGGAGAGAGGTTGTAGAATTATAACGAAATAATACGTGTATCCGCAGTAAAGAAATTATATTATGGGAATGGTAGAGGATAGAAAAAAAAAACTTTAACAAATATAATGAGAACTGGATGATGTGGAGAAAATCATTGAATGGAGTCCCTTCTTTCGCACATTATATGTAGCATGTGATGATTTTTTATTAGAGCACTATCATGAATGTGGTTTTGATATTCTTTAGAATAGCACAAGGAATAGTGATGATAAGAATTAGATATTTTTATGGTATATGTATTATGTATACCTACATATTATATACGTAAACTATTATGTAGGATATTCAATTTTGTTTACGATTCGAGTGCTTACACGTTTAACCAAACACATTGAATTCCCTAAAACATTTTCTAGCCGTATAATATTGTAATTTTCTTTCGCACTATAAAACAGGGTGGTGGTTGTAATTATTTTAAGTTGAATAACTTCAGATTTTCTTTATATACAAAATACTTGAGACGAAGAAGTAATATCTGCGTTAATTGTTATAAGGATAATATGCAAAAACTATTGTGAGTGGAAAAACCAATTGTTTTAAATTAATAGAGACGTTGTTAAACAAACGAGAAGCAAAACAATTCTTTACAAAAATATATTGCAATTACATAATAATATAAACTGTAGAAGATTTTAAGTGTGGAATGCATTTAATGGTAGGAATGATAGGTAGGGGACGTCGGGGCTAATAAAGTCACATAAGGGTTTAGAAAAAGCCTAAAATATCATATTTCCTAGCTAGATATAACAAAATGATCTGAGAAAGAGTTATAGAGCACTAAATCTCCTAAAGAAATGACCTAAACATTTCGCTTTATCTGTTTGGGAAATATGATATTTTGAGCTTTTTCTAAACCCTTAAGTGACTTTTTTAACCCCGCTCTCCCCTACTGATATATTTATCTATGTGTATTATAGTTATGAAGATTCTAGGTTTCACGGTATTACTATTATTTCTAACGATTAATTTTAATGAATTTCAGAAAAGGTTTTTAATGCCTGACCTAATTTTTACTGCATATAATAAAATTCTCAGTATATACCTAACCCGAATAAAATGTGAAGAAGCAGAACGTTTTTTTTAATTATTATTTTTGTATAGGTTCTTTATTTCTCTAATATTTTGATTCAAAATGAATGTTCACACGCGATTGGGGGCTCGTGTTACTGAATATCTAATAAAATCCTGATACATTTTTTCGATTTTGTAAAATTTAGTTTATTAAATGGGTTTATATATAATATTCTTATACATAGGGTGATCAGGATAATTCAAGAATTATGTAGCTCTATATACCCTCATTTTTTCCTCCTTTTTTTCTGACCACCCCATATGTAAAATGCTTGTTATTATCAGGATCGAATTTATACACGAAGAAGATATGAAAACTTTTATCAGATATAAGCATCCGGAATATTGTGACCCTTCGTTATGTATGAGGTTTTATATACAATCGATATTGTCACAAGTTTTCCATTAGTTATAAAATTTTTCAAAATTATATCATACAACAATGAGATATGGAATTTAAAAACAACTAAACACATCTACGAAATAATCGTATACCTATACTTATTTCGTATTTTATTATACCAAAGACTTTAGGGGTGAGTTAAAAAAAATATTACATTTTGTGTATAAATTAGAAGATAATTGATTTTTTATAAAATATGTTGCAAACCTTTAGCAATTTTCATAATAATATTTTGGCACTACGTTCCATATTAGGAACAGGGCCGGCCGCCCTATTACACAGAATATTGCAATTTTTTTTGAAGATTTGGTAAATAAAAATATGAATATACAAGTGGAGATATTCAGGAAAGTTATTTGAAATTGAAATTCGTTTCTCAACATTTTTTATGTATAGGACATTTTCTGATTTATGTTGATGAGGCATAATTTCCGTATTTTGCAATGACCACTTAATAATTTAAAACACATTAATTTGAAAGTTCCTAATTAATTTCCAAAACATATTATGGGACATACTGTTTGTATTGCAATTAATTGTAAGATTTTGTTAATTGTTAAGAAGTTTATTTTTTATTCTAAAAATAACTTATTCAATTAAAGTTTCCATAAATTCCGTTATCGACCATTCAAGGAAGTACACATGAAAACATATTTTTGGGTTAAAGTTGGAGAACAGATTCTATATGCTCACACAGAACATCGTTTGTCTCAAGGAAATAACATTATACTTCATTCTGCATGACGAGCCTTAAAAGCAATCTAAAACTTTTCAAATCCAGCAAAGAACTTAGATTGTGTCTTCTGTAGGAAAATTGTCTGGAATTTTGTAAGCTCTTGATGAGCCGTTTGCCCACTTTCCTACCTCATTTTCTCATTCTGTTTACACTGAAATCTCTTTAACATATAACTAACATTTCCCAACATGTAGTGTTAATTTACCCAAATTCTAACGAAAAAGCATCTGAGAGGAAGTCTATCATGGTCTTTCTCTCTGGGATATACTCTCTGTATTATAAGATGTTAAGCGGATGTTAAACAATTTTCAGTATACTAGTTGTGATGAGAAATTCTGGAAGAGTTTGTCCCGCGCGTGCAACCCCAAAAGTGTTACACAAAACTATAATATATGGCCTAAATATATGTATACAATGTACAATAAAATGAGGGAGCAAATGTAGTTATGTATGTAGTAAGTGTAATAGTGACAAAGCTTGATCAAGCTTCAGCTGCCATGCATTGAGTACAGCATAAGTTTGCCTTCTCTCGTTTCCGACCCTGGGTACCATACCAATGCACACTGATTGAAAGAGCAATATCCTGCTATATCGTGTACAGCATTATTGCTATATACTGAGAGAAACTTCTCATCTGAGAAGAACATGAGGTATATGTTTATAAAAAAAGGACCTCTGTATTGAGAGAGATTATACACTAGAATAGATAAAGTTTTTCCATATACTCTTAAAAAAGTTTTTTTTTTCGGATAACGAGTGAAAATTTTATTTTTAACGATGTTCATCTTTTACTACTATATAGTTTAGTGGTGAAAGATCTTATTGAGTATGTAGTTTAAAAACTTTGAACATTTTTTTGCTGTAACAAATAATTTTTTATGAGGAGAACGGGGAGTTTGGCCACTTTTGCATTCTGGATATCAATTCCATATGAAAAATTACTTTGTAGAAAATTTTCATCCTTTAATTTTCATGGTTTTTCTATAAAGTGGTGTTTTTCGATTTAGGTAGGTAATTGAAATATTTATCCTTGGAGAATCTTATTTTAAATAATTTACTTAGGATGTTTTTTTTTAATATTATTTAATCTTAAAAAAAAAAGATTTTACTTACCCTAATAATTTTGTGGTCTCGTATTAATTTTCTCAGACAACTGATCAAAAAGGCTGCAAACATTCCACCCAATATAAGGCCAAAGACTACAATAATGATGACAACGTGTTCCGATTGGCCTTCACTGTCTGTCTGTAGACAAAATTAAATTAATTGCTTAGACTATTATACAACTTGCATACATGCGTGAATCCAATATTGTGAAAATCTTACTGCGCATTCATCCTCATCCCATCGAAAGCGACAATTCACCCGACCGTTGCATCTCAGTGTGTCAGATATGCAAGTTGCATCTTCGCAATCATATTCATCATCCTCACATGCTGAATAGATTTCCAATGATAGGACGACAAGATATAAAATGAAATTGTTTCAATTGTCATCACAATAATAAAGAAGGTTCCTTCTCTTGCTGAAATTTATCTTACTTTCGCCTGCCGGTTTCTCTCGAAACGCCGTAAAAAGAATGGAAAACGTTGAATTTATAGCTGGTGGCTCTGCATAGAAGCGAATATGTAGTATGTTCTTGTTGGATGTGACAGAATCAGCAATTGAACCACAGAAATTCTTTATCCTATGGCAAAGGATGGATATATTGAAAAATATACTTCATTTATTTTTTTTTTAAATTTGCTTACATTAAAAAAAATATTTAAAAAAATTGGTAGCGAATTATGTGGGGATAAAGATTTAAGCAAGTACTATAAAAACAATTCTTGTGTAGTCTCTCTGATTTTTTGTATTATTAATTGTAAAAAAAAATTAATGTTCAAAAATCTCTTTAATTTTGAATCTTTTTTGAACCTCTCTTAGTTTTCATTGTGCTTCTAAACAATTTTGTTTAAAGACAGAAATAGGGATTAATTCAAAGATAACAACAACAACAACAACAACAACACACATAGCCATTTGTCCCATTACTGGGATTGGCTTCTCACACACAAATTTTGGCTTTGATTTTTTAATGACCGGCTGCCGCCTGACGTCAACATCAGAGAGGCATTTTTGTTGCATTGTGACTTTGTGTTAGGAATATTCCTCATTCATAAGTTTTTATCACAAGCAACGGTGCAGAGCAGTCAATATCAGTTCAAGAGTTGCCTCTCGTTGTAATATTGCACTGGTGGGAACGAGTGGGGGCATTCCTGACCGAATGAGATCTTTTTTCATATCTGCATTACAGCCAATCGAACACCACCGAGCCTCGAACCCGCCGACCCTCCCAGGGACAGAGCAAACGGACACTGGGACCGTCTGCTTTGCCACTGCTCTACTGGGCCGACTATTAATTGAAAGATATTATGTGTAATTTCCATTTGAAATGGAAAGTAATTTCATTAAAGTTCTCTGTCATGAACAATCTTAGACTTCATAAAGTTGTAGGGAATTTATCAGAAAGCAGGTGGTTTTTTTTCTCAAGGAAATTTGTTTTTCTACCATTCCAAATTTTCTTGACTAATTAAATTGTTTTTTTTTTTCAATTCATGGAGGTTGCTTTTGTTAGTGATAATCATGTTTAATTTATATATTTGCATTATTTTGTCGAATTTCGGTGCAAGCTAAACCGAAAAAGATAGACATTTTTTATTCGATCTTCCAGATTTAACTTTATTTTATATTATTTAACGGTATTATCAAACAAAACTTCTTTGAATTTTTTTTTATGACTTTTCATAAGAAGCAATGAAAAATAATCACCAAACATGAGTAACATGCATTTCTCTTATGTTATTTGCTTTGATATGTTCCTTAACTCATGAATCTTGGTTTCAATTCAAAAGTAATATAGTAATGAAGTAAAATGCAAAATATTTACCGGCTTGGGATGTCTGTTTTCTCTCCAAATACATCAACGAAATTGTTGTCACAATCATTAGGTTTCTCTAATTTGAATTTTTGAAAAGCCAGTTGAATCTGTTAATGAAAACCAAATTGATAATTAATAATCTATTTATTTCCTCTGGGGGTATTTACGTACGTTTAGGTTTAAATTTTGTTTAGACATATGTACATACATACATAAATAATATAAGTGGCAGGATATGTCTAAAATACTAACCTTCCAACCATCCCATACACGTATCACCCACATACAATCTAATGGTAAGTTGTGCTCCATGGAGATTTGCATTTTCTCAGTGGGTATATCTGTCCGATTAACCCATCCTTCGTACCCACCCACCTCTAACCGGCAGTTTGAATCATCATAAATAGCTATTTTGGGATAGAACACGGAAGACGATTAAGTCAGGATATTAGTAAATCTTCTGAACAGTTGGGCTTTCAAATAGACACATATATACGTAATATATGTAATATATATTACACATATATAATGTAAGTACATTTATATAAATATTGCACATATATATATATAAATGTATGACCTTCTAATGGAGAATTGCTCAAATGATTTGATATATTTAGTATGTTGTAAGTGGTTATCTTCTTGTATACATTCTAATAGAGACCACCCAGGGAATATGTATATCGAGATGCCACATTATATCAATATATATAGTACACATACGACCAAGACTAGGCTATGAGGAAAGTCAAGTCGAGAAATTTATTGAAGCACTTTCCACGACCAACATTTTTCTCTTACAAACGTCCCATATCATCTTTAGACAGCAGTGTATATAGTGGTAGGATACACATAGCCAAATGGGGTGAAAGGACATCATCTGAATATTCAATATTTTATATGTCACATATACTACTTTCGACTTATGAATAAATTATTTATACATATCTTGTACATACAAACATACATACATAATGTACAGTGATAATATCTAATACATTATGTACGGCTATACAAGCCATGACAATATTTCCCCATACAGCTTTCACAAGCATTTTGATTTTTGAATCAGGAAATTAAAGTGTACCATATACTGAGCATACCATAAATTTACAAAGTAGATAATTTCAATTGTCTGTAGCGTCTGTACAATCAATACATTCCAAAAATTATCGTTTTAATGGTTAATGTATAGTTGGTCTGAAATTTTGGTTAATCTGATAGCTATCTTATAGGTAATCATCAACCATATGTATCAACATTACATGTTCTAGGATTTTATAAAACTAAACTTTTGACTTTTTCTTCATTAGAACAAAACTATATTGGAATTATATATATTTTTTAATTTACTACGAATGTTTTATTATTAACAAAAGGTTCAATTTAATTAAAAGATTTATTGCAAACTGCATAGCTTCATTATATTTTTAAAAGTATATTTTCTAATTCACGACTTTATCGTATACATTATCGAAATACATTTCATATATTGAATGCATTGTATAGGTATTAAGAAAATCCCTGAAAGGCCCGGAAGTCTATATAACTAGGTATATTAAGGAGCGAGTTGAGTGAGAAAAATGTTGACAATACAATCCTTAATTTTTATGAATGTGAAACGCTTCATGATTTTATGGAAGGCAACATCTCATACATGTACATATATTTTTATGGGTGAAGTGTCGTTGGTAGAAAACGGCTCCATTTTGTGATACAATAAAACAAATACATATTTTTATATATAATATAACAGAATATAAATGAGAAATATACTTACAGCTTGTTGGACGTGGGATGTATTCATAAACGGCAACAAAACCCGCATATTCGATATTTTCGTCAGAATGAAAGTGAAGCCACAATTGGCGCTCCCTCGATGTGACCATTGGTGGAAAATCAGTTCCACAGTATTGCCCAATCAAGCTGGAAAAGCCATGACCTCCGTCTCTTATCTACCAAAGGAAACCCGATAGAAAAATGTTGAATTTTTTTTCAATGTTTCATTTTTTGTTGTAATATTTTCTTTGGTTTATGTATAAAATATTCATGAAATGTTCTCAATTTTCAATCCTTAGCCAATTATGTACTTCAAAAGTGATGACTGTCTAATTACTTACCTCTAAGAAATCAAATTTACAATCTTCTGACGGTTCTATATTGAAGTAATCTCTAAAATCTAGTCGTATCAGAAACCCCACAGGAGCTGCAAAAGAAATTTTGTTAATTATTTTATGAAATACCTATCAATTAAGACAAAATGACAACTCAGAATTATTGAAAATTGGTCTTTGAAAATAACAAAGGAATAAACTTGAAGTGACGACAATTTTATTTCGTTTGTGAGCTTTTTTTTTTAATGTCTGTAAAATCATAATATTGATACATTATTAGTTGCGATGTATTAAGGCAGAAAAGTTAGTAAATCATACTGGCACTCGATGAATGAAACGTTAACCTGACCTTGTTTAATCGAAACCTCGTAAAACCCTATCTATATAGGAATAAATAATAATATTTTTTCTCTAAGCAACATTATGTACACGTAACTAATATGTTGTTATCATAATTTGGAAATGCAGCCTGTCTTTTATAAGTATGGTTTATCAAATAAAGTTAAACAAAAATCACGTTCAAATGCAACGTTCCGAGATATCGCTTTTGCGCCTGTGTAAACTTTCACGGAGCTTGCATTATATTGAGATAAATATATGAGAACAAACATTAATTACATATTTATAATGTCCTAGGATTTCGTGTTACGAATAGATAAATAAATATCTGCAGTTTAAATCTCATTTAGTATTTGCTATAGCTTGTGGACAATATGAACTATATAGAAGAAAAGTTAAATGAGAACAATAAATTAGAACACAGGGTTATTTGGTTTAATTGGGCACCTGCTGCTTTTAGTATTTTAGTGCCCTTTAATTATCATATAAATATGTATAATGTATATAAATATTATGTACATGTGTACATTATGTAAATTGTCATGAGAGATAAAATAAATCTATGTATATAGCCTTATTTGGACATAAGAACATTATAAAGGAATACCTACAGGAATTTTCAGAATATAAGAATATTGAAGTCTTTAGTAAGAAAAAAAGTTTAGTTGTTTGTCGCTACGAAAAATTAATGCGAATGTTTTGAATCATTAAAAGAGGGACAAAAGAGGCAATAGCCGTGCATATTTTAGTATTTTGAGTGAATTTTTTGGTTTTTGTTTTTCTATTTGATAACAGTGAAAATCGGTGAGTTTTTTTTGGCGATTTTTTAAAATTATTTTTAATTCTCTAAAAAATATAATTGCTAGTTAAAATTGCTTCCTCAAGTCAACTCCACACCCATGACTGAATATCCTCCTTTCCTTACTCGTGATTGGGGACACGGTCTAACTACATAATATTAATAAATATTAATGAAAATTGGGACAAAAAGTCTCAGTTCGAAAAAACGACCCTATTTTACTCAAAACAGGACAACATATCCCGTGTGAATGTGCACATGTGTGTGGCTGTGTTGTGTATCCTGTTATACACTCGGCCGACAACTTTACCTGGCACAAGCAGTGGATTTCCCTTTTCTCATTATATGCCCGGAAGCAATGAAACCATCATATAAGCATCTGCTGATATGTACACGTATCATAATCAACAATTCTTGTATCGTCTGCTTTACGAGGATATATTCATGGCATATGCTAGAGAAAACTCATATTTTCACTAGAATGAAGGAGAGAATTTTTTAGAATCCCTCGGGGCTAAGTGAAATGTTTTTTTTTGCTCATATATGTACTTAGATGAAAGTATCGCTCTTCGTTTTCTTGTCATGAGAAAATATAAAAGAAATTGTGGCGTCACCATGAAATAACTTTAATACCGACAGTCCAAAAGCTTTTACACTTATGTCGCAACTTATTTCATGCTGTAAGTACACATACCTATACTCTTAAAATTTTATGTTATAAAAATAAGAAGGAAGGAAAGAGATAAAGAGGATGTTTGAGAAAAGAAAAGTCGTGACCACCGTAACATATTTTTTCAATTCTAAATATAGGGAGAAAACTCACAAATAAGATAAAAAACTTACCTTCGAGAACAACAACACAGTCGGTTTTATTTGGATAATTGCCTGGATAGGCTGGACTGTAGAGTGTTTTTGCTTCTGGGTCTCCAATCACAAAGGTTTCGCAGACAGCTAAACTGGAAGTGCTTGCATATTCTGGTGGAACGGCTCGTTTCGTCTTGCTTATCATACTGACCACGTCAACCTTGTCTTTGCGTAGTAAATGACATGTCACTGAAATATAAATTCTCTATTAATATCTTTCATACATAATAGCCAGTTCAGATTATAGGTATGTTTCTCTTTTTCATTAACATATAGTTTGTCTCTAGTCAAAACTTGTAGTTTTAGAACATAATGGCGCTGGTGTATATCAATACTGTATTTTGCTAAAATAGTTTTGTTTAAAAAACCTCCGAAGTGAAGTTAAATAATACCGGACTGTAAAGCTATGAAACTGGATTTTTGCATATTTGAAGACTCAAACTTTCTGCATTAGTGAAGTTGCAATCAGATTGTTCTTTTCTTTATTATATTTTTCGTGTACCGGCAAGATATAGTGAGCAAAAAATTTTCTTTGTGCTTTTCATTATATGTACCTATTAGGTCGAGAAAATGTAGGGTATTATTTTCCCTAATATAATTTTATGACATGGAGATTTTATAGTGAACTTGTAACTTTATTTTAAACAATACCCTTTAAGTAGGGTAACATCTGTCACAAAAAGTATGTGTCAACCTACCAAAAAAAAAGTTAAGAGAAATTATCTCTACAATGACTTTAACTATTTCGTAGATGTATGTATAGGTATTACTAAGATTTTTTATAAGAAAAGGTCGTAGAAAAGGCTACACAAAAACTAAACTAAAAATTAGAAAAGGCTTCTTGAAAAATGTTATTAAAAAATCAGTCAAAAATGAATTCTAGTCCTTCAAATCGGAAGGCGTGGGAATAAAAAAGGAAATCTTAATATCGAGGGTTGGAAAATACACTATACTAAGTCGAGTTAGTATAGTATATTTTTAACGCATTTTTCGATAGCTTTTGATGTCCTTCATCTTCCCTCAAAAGGACAAATTCGAATATTTGTTCCCTACAAAGTTACAGCGAAAACTGTAAAAATTTTTACATAAGAAGCAATGTAAATCTCAAACTTCAAATCGCTCTCCTGAAAATCAACAAAAATGAGTTAGTATAGTATATTTTCCAACCCTCGATATATAAAGCTGAAAAGTTTGTTTGTTTGTTTGTGGCACATGAACTCCTCCTAAACGGCTGGGCCGATCTTGATGAAATTTGGTATGGGGGTAGGGAGGGTCAATACGAGTTGCAAGCGCTATATGGGATTCCGCCCCAACCCCCCTTTGTAGCGCCCCCACGGAAAAATTGATTTTTCCCATTTTCTACCTGCTGAAGGGTCAGATAACGGGATTTTTTTATTTTATAAATTTTCCAGGGTACCGTATTATTCATCCCCCTGCTAATATACGCCCCCCATTTATAGCTTAAAATGAAATTTGCTCACACGTGATTGGGGGCTCGGGTTGACTAGTATATTTATATAAAAGTTGAAATACAAAAAGCTTTTCAAAATCACTTTTCTACTGAATCTTATAGAATCAACTGGAACTCACTTACAATTAGACTTGAAAAACTACATATATAAATGTTGATTAATGAATTTTTTTTTTCTAATTTTACCATATTCAAAAAGTTTGTAGTTTATTAAAACGTAAATGAAATTTGCATTACATTATCTGACATATTAATCAATAATAATATTTTAATAAATTTCGTACGTTTGTTTTTTGATAATATGCACATCATAATATCCATTTATACTATTTATTCCATTTATAATCCAAATAATTGATATATATTCTGAAGTGCGTACAGTACAAATTACTGTACATATTTACATTAGTGCATTATATAGCTTATTTTTGTTGTTTTCATTGCCTGTTATAAAGTAGGGGAACGTGGCCCAATTCGGACCGCCGCCCAATTGCGACCTCCCCTTTTTCTCGTAAATGACGAAATATTATAAAATTAGTTTCACTACATTATGAAGATATTATAGTAAGGTAATGTTAGCGCCTAAAATAAATTAATTTGGCATACAACAGGACTAATAAAAAATCAAAATTCATTTTCAGCACTTGGCCGACATTTTCTGATTTTAGAAACGAAGTTGATATGAGTTTTTTTCCCACTATTATGTCTCATATTATGCCGCGATTCTGTAGCTTAGAGGGTCTAGATTATTACTTGATTTACAATTTTTTGAAAGATTTTAGGTATTTTAAGTAATTAAGTGAAAATGTAATACATGCAAAATGGTCTAATTGCGACCCCCAAAATGTTTCAATTCGGACCGTCTGTTTCCACCACTCACCACGGTGAAGCTGTCGCGCATGCGTGTAGTGGTGTGGAAGTGTCTCTCTCACACAGACCGCGCTGTGTTTTGATTCCAGGAAAATCATTATTTTTTTACGTTTCTTGGAAGTTTTTTCGCAGTGAAAATGTTCCTAACGCCAAAGGGGAGTGTAGTTAGTGTAATTTACGCATTCCTCAGAAGAATTTTCGTGGATTTTCTGCGAATTACGTCAGTGAGTGCGCAATTGTCTGTGTGTGTGAAATTCCGTGTAGTCACCTCAAGGGCGAAATGTCAAAACAAATGTGGGGAAAATTGAAAATAAATTCTTGATTTTCCGGCTTTTCCGTGTAATTCATGGCGTTTTTCCTATTTATAGTAGTGATAAAAGTGATCTACTAGTGAAAAACTCACAAATTACGGCAAAAACAGGGGGTCGCAATTGGAACACTCGGGGGGTCGCAATTAGAACACCGTGGTGAAAAAGTGCAATTTTAGCAACTTTTTTTAATTCGACTATTACTCAGAACAGGTAAGAGTTAGAATGTTTGCATCTATAGAACAAAGTTAGCTTATTAAATGACCTTTCCAATGGTACCAAACTTGGAAAGATTTAATTCATTTTAATATGACTTTTTTCAATCCTCCTGAAACAGAATTTAGGGGGTCGCAATTGGGCCACGTTCCCCTATATAATAAATTGTTATATACATAAATTCAATTTAATGACAATGATATGAAGTGCCTATATTTCAGTTTTTGCAACATAAAAAAATTATTAAAAATATGCAGCAGATAATATTAACCACTGTCATTGTTATTTTCAATTTTTTAGGCGTTTTGTATGTAATTTACCGGTATAAAAGTAAAGGGACTGTGGGTGTTGTCAGTACGATTAGAGAGTATAAAGAGTATTTCCGAAATAAATTTAGTTTTAGAGTGGAGCTTAATGAAAAGTCATACTTTTGGAAGTTTGTTATTTAAGGCCTAGATCAGTCAGAATATGTTTTAGCTGACGATTTATAAGACGTACTCAGCATGAATAAATAATTACTTTCAACTATAACTTCTAAACATAGTGCCTTAAAGAAAATAAATTTACTTTTAAAGTTTAACAATCGTGAATTTGTAATATCCTACCAATAAAAATCTGATTTTCGTTTCTCTTTAAATACATAATTCATCTGTTATACAGATAATATTATAATAGCAAAGCAAAGGCTTTTGAAATAAATGGGATATAAATGGTACATAAGAAAACAAAAGGCAAAAACTCATGAAAGAGAAGGTTGAAACAATTGAATTTCTTGCAGTATTCTATTTACACACTTTGAGGCTAACATCTAAACGAGAAACTATGTACATAATATGTTTCTTATTCATAAGATATACATACTATATACATAAAATAAACAAAAGTATAACTTTTACCCAGATGCTCATTAATTTAGACATAGAATAACCTGAGGCTCCTTGTTAACACCAATATGTAAATATTAAGTAAAATTCTAAGTTTTTATGTAAGACTTTCTTTTTATGAAATTGGTCAAGAGCCCTTAGTATTCTTTCTAAAAAAAGCTACTACATTCAAAACAAAATATCACAGCTAAAAAAACTAGCAAAAATCTATGTAAATCATGCGCTTTAGTTTTTTCGCCCAAATATGGTGTTTGAAGTTACAAGTGCAACGATTGAGGAAAATGGGATAAAAATCAATTTCTCTTTGAGATAGCAAAATATGGTCTCGGGCGAATTCATAGAATATGAAATTTCCCTTGATATTGATTGTGGTTAAACACTTTCGACAATCTTTCAATCAAGTCAAAAATTTATTTCTACCACAATTTTATCTTTTAGGTCCAGGTTACCCTACATAACGAACCACTATGTTAAATATATATTGATTATTTATATGATATGAATATTTATCCGTACTTTCATAGTTCAATTTCAAAAGTAATTTAGTCTATTTTTTGGACAAAAAAATACTCATGTGTTGTCTGACTTTATTACCTGTTAGTTATGGTAATTTTTACGTATTTATAATATTTTTATAAAAGTACTTAAGTAGATTTAAATGGGCAGTGAAAAAAAATCAATCTAATGCAGATTTTGATCATGCTAAATATAAAAAGTACCTATATAAAAAACCTTTATTCTGAATGATACCATCTGAAATGTAGACACATGTAATATGATGTCTATTTATTCTATTTATTATATACTGACAATAAGAATATAAGGATTTGAAAAGCAATGAATTGAATTATTTTCGTCTACTACACTACGTCTTTTTGATGATGTCTTTTCTTTTGTGTTGTGTTACAAAAAGAGAAATATTTACCTATGTAAATATATATTTCTACAATAATGTTTCAAAGTAAAAGATACTACATACATTATATGTAATTAAATTTTCTTACCTGAATTAATACTGAGTCTGGAGAGTATGACTAAAACCAACCATATTTCAAACGTCATTTTCCAGCTGCAATATTGTTACATTCTATCATATTTCTACACGATTATGTTCATTTTTTTAATGTTTGTTTTTACTTTGTTAATTTGTTTAACCAGTCACACTAACTTCTCACCATTATATGCTCGATAATAGTGAGCATGGCTATTTTTTTTATTTTACACAAAATTGGTCGATAGAACATCATTATAAAATTCACAGACAAATAATTTATGTTTTAATAGTGAAAGTTTTCTTTTAATAAACTAATACAAACTCTGCTAATTAATAGATATGCCACTATAGAGCGTCGAAATGAATACATATTGACTGTCAGTAAGACGACATCTTCGCTGGGATTCATTAAATTCTATTCTTAGCTTTAAGGTCATTTTTATAGTAAATGTATTATTGAAAACATATTTCGGTATTTTGTGGTTGTTCACATGGTT
>NC_074708.1:19184996-19385014 GCF_024334085.1 Lutzomyia longipalpis
ATACAGAAAAATCGATTTTTTCCCATTTTCTACCTGTTGAAGGGTCAGATAACGGGATTTTTTTATTTTTAGAATTTCTCGGGGTACCGTATTATTCATCCCCCCTATTAATATACGCCCCCCTTTTATAGCTTAAAATGGTGATTGCTCACACGTGATTGGGGGCTCGGGTTGACTAGTATTGTATAAAAACAGTGCGTTTTAAAAAAAATTAAATTAATATTTAGGGCTACATACCTCTACACCTATTGTTTAAATTGAGCATACAAAATATCGCATGTCAATAATTTTCTCAATATTGATTTTTCATTTTCTCTCTACTCCCTACCCTCCATTTCATAAATTGGCTTTTGCCAACCTTCACACCGGAAAGCGTGAAAGCCCGAGGGGGAATTTTGGGTAAATGAGTTATGTACTTACATATATACAGCATTTTCTTTCTCTGCCACATACAGAAATGAAATTTCCTCTAGATATATACAAAAGAAACTAATAAAATCATAATCGTAATTAGAAAAGTTAATATAAAGTTCGTTCTTTTGCAATTTATTTCAATTGAAAAGTTTCCTTTAATCCTATTTGTGCGGGGTTATAAAACTCAATTATTGAAAAAAAAAAAATGAGTATATTTTTGTTGTTGTCATATCGTATGAACTTTTATGCCACAAAAGTTCAATGACAAATTAAGCCAAATAGACTTCATGGTCTTTTACTTCAAAATACATCTTTTCCTCTTTTTTTCCATTTTTGTCTGTATAAACGTAAGAAGATTCATAAGATATGTAATATGTAGATTTATTCGAAAATATGTAACCATTAAAATGTACATACTAAGAACATGATGATCCATGAAAGATATTACTTTTATATTTTCATTTTATACGCTAAACTCGGGACTATAGGAAATATGTGTCAGTTTTTCAATGAAATGCAGCAAAAAAGGGAAAATAAAAATGTGAAGAAAAATTTTATAGTTTACTTTTAGCATGAAGATGAAGTATCAAATGTGAAGTATCCTTAGAGATGTTGATGCTACAGTAAAAAGAGACACTCTAGTACGAACAGGCCCAAGAGGACGTACTTTTATCTTCACTTTTATGATTCAATCTCTGTCCCTCATTTTGTTAAATATGTAATGCGAAAAATTTAAGAGTACATATGGGGATAATACATATGTACCATTTTCATACTTCCCAATGTACTTTTTCTTCTAAGCTCATCATCTGTCAGTTAAAATGCTCTTGATCTACAGAAAATTCTCACACAGCTAAAAAGCTTCAACTTCTTATGTGCTTGTAAAATTACCATGTAAAAGTGAACAAAAGAGAAAATATAATGATAAAATATTTATCATGTTTTGCTATATAAAGAAGATGATCTTTTGATTCTTTCAAACGTCAATTGTGGTTAAGTGCAGTAAGAGGAACAAAGTGTTTCAAAAGGGGTCGGAGGGGATATGAAGAAAAGACGGGTGAAAAAAAAAACACAAAAGGGAAAATAAAGCGATATAAATTCAGACGGGAAATCGACAGGAAGTGAGGCAGAGTGGTTGGAAATGTACGACAATTTTACTTTGTCACAAGGCACAATCTGCGAACTTTAAGTGCACTGTAGCATTTTCCACTCAATAAAGAACTCCTCACAATGAAATATTAAAACAAAAGCATATTTTGTTTCCATATTGTATTTAAGAAGGTGTACCTATGTATATACATAGCAAAACGAACTCAATATTCCAAAAAGCGATAAAAGAAAGATTGAGAACCTTTCGGCATTTCAATATGTGTGCCACACATTTATGTGAATTCCTCTGTAGTATACCACACGCAATTAATATCCTTACATATTTGACATTCTTTGAGCGAGTTTTGCGTATTTGAACTTTCCTATTTCCCTTTACCGCATCACAATATTTTATTTCTTTAGATATGTACGTGTAAAATCTTATTATACTTTTAGAAACTTCAGCAAGCTTAAAGAAACTTGAGTAGAAATAATTAAAAATGTTTTTGAAAAAAAAAAAATTTAGTCATCATCTGCGAAAGAACCTCCTGTATTATATGTATTGCTTATACAGTTAATAATGGTTAAATTTCCGGTATCGCGGAAGTCCCAATTGTAAAGCGAAGCACCAATGTATGAAAAATGAAAAAAAAAAAATGTCGAAAAATTATTGTGAACGTTATCAAGTTCACGGCTTCTATAAAATAAGGAGATCAATCATTTTTTTTTCTCATATACATATATGTACCTCATTCATTTAATTCTCATTGGCTCAGCCACACTCAGCACACCCTGCCTGAACATTATGTTGAGAAAATATCATCTACATAGGAAATAATGTAAAAGACATTGGAAAACTGACTGCTAATTTGTAATCAGCGCATGGCAATTAACTTTTAATGCTCATAAACCGTTGTTTTTTTTACAAAGAAAATGCCTTAAAATATTGCTTTCACAAATCACTAAAACTGATTTTTTGATAATAAAAAAAAGAGTTCGTTTAATGAAAAAAAGTAAAATGTCGCGAATGTCTTGAGGAGGTTTCGGCTTATAAAAATGTAAAATTATCTACGAATAATAAAAGAAGTTGTATATAAAGTATTTTTTTTTAACAGAGTGTTCAAATTGTTTGGTTGTCTCTGATTGTTATACTTCTTTCTTTTGTAGCATTCATGATAAATTAGTAACAAAAACACCTCACATAAACTACCAGGGACACACATGTTTGCCCCGTTCAAATGTTAGTGCGAGTATGTTGTTAAAACCAGAGGGCAAGTATGTATAGAATTTTATCATGATTTTCTTTTGCTCCATAAAAATGTATAACAGCATTGCACGAAGCGTGATGGGGTGGATTTAAGTGTGACAATTTTGCAAGATAAACTTGTGCAAGTATATTGTGATGGGGTGGAAAAGTGTATATGTTGTGTTAAGGTAGAAAGAGAGTCTCTTAATTAAATTACAACGGAAGTTTGGCACGAACCGACGCCACTGGTGGTCTAATTACAAGTTCCTTCATTCATGAAATAATCTCTAGGTTCACCTCATGGCCAGTGACTTCACATTCGGGTCTCACAAACTCAAAACGGACGAGGATATTTCACACACCGAAAGAATATTAATTCATGACAGATGAGATCGGGTATGTGTACCAAGACTCAACACAGCCTTATTATAAATTTAGATTGAAATTTATGATTTTCTCCCCAAAACATCCACACACATTCACGCACTTTTACTAAAGAATTATGTATTCACATGGCGACAGTGAGCAAGGTGGAGTTAAAAAAAAAACGTTTGTAACATTCCTATAGTCCTCACACATCTTTTTTTCGCATGATACTGTATGTTGAAGGTTTTTTATTTAAGAATATTTTTTGTAAAATAAATATGTATACCTACATACAGGTTCTTCTTTACTGAACAAATGCTGCGGTATTTTGAAACTTTACTAAATTCATATATACATAATTTAACACTGCACTCTAAACTTATGTATACAGTTCACATTACATGAGTTTATTCTTTGAAAGTTCATTGCAAATTGCCACAAAGACTTCTTCACGTGCATGCGAAATTCAAATTAATTCGGATTCCATTGGAAATTGGTTCAAAGTCTACATATAATTAAAATTAAAAGAAATTTCGCTTTGCAAAATGATGTATAGAGAAACCACTTTCACGTACCTCCGTAGCTACTTCGTGACTACTGAGCATCACTCAAAGCCGTTCTATTTTCAGCAGCATCCCGACTCTCGACGTCGGCGTCGAAGATACCAACATATACAATTCTCTCTCATTCTCTCCAAATCCAGTGTAAATTTTGGGAGAAATGAGAGGAATGAGCATAGGATATAGGAGAATTTGAGAATTTTGAGAGACGCAGAAATGCCAATTTTCCGTTTGCTATGAGTCAGAGAATTTTCCATGCTCTCAGAGGCGCCTTCTGGGAGATGAAATCTTATAGTACGAAAAACTGTAAATCTTTAATTTTCATCGCTGAAAGAATGTACGTACATTTTTGCAATATCTCTCAAATCCTTGTACAAATTTACTAAATTATGCACCAAAAGATGCCATATAAATTTGTTTTGTTGGGAAATCAACACGAAAAACAGCAAACTCTCATCCATATGCCATCAAGGAAAATGTTTTATTTTTCGGTAAAAAAAAAAACATTTCAATTGCTTTTTTTTGCAAGAGTTGCATTTTCATGCTACAACTATACAAAGTTATGTGTTAAACCTCCAAAATGGAAGTAAAAAACAGTCTTGAGACAATCATAGCCCTTAAGATTGAGGTAAAAACAAAGAATCACAGCTAGAAAGGGTTTGATAAAAACGACCGATTAGAGTCAACAGCCCACGGCAACACTTAATCATCTGTCAGCTTTCGTGCCCACACACAATGGAAAGCTCCTACAGCTTTCATTCTTTATATACTCGTTGTCATTGCATTACTACACGGAGAAAAAATAACTACTAATACTAGCTGGAAACTCTTGCTATGCCAACAGTTTGGCGTCAGAATTGTTACATTGTTGGCAGAGCTGAAGTTTGCTTCTAACTCAACTACAAACTGGCTATGTCACCAATGAGTCAGAAGGAAATGGCGTATATGCACACACATTTTGTCTCATTCGTTTAGATTTTTGTATGCTATAATTGGAGAAAAAGAGACATCTATATCTTTAAAATTATATATCTCATCTTTTCACAAGTCGGCAAAGCCGTCGACTGAAGTAGCATGTCACGCATCTGCACAAGATTTATAAAGCAAATACGAGACAAGGTTGCGCAGTCGACGAAAAGCCACAGTGACAAATGTGTGAGAAGAGCAGAAAATCTCATTTGATTCTACAGGAATTTCTAGTTGGCACAGCTGAAGTCTCCGGCTAGTGCAAATGGACAGTGGCGGGTACAATAACATTATAACTTGCTATTGTAACAAGTACTGAATTTTTGCGCCGCCTCAACTTTTTTCTTTCCGTGTACGTTAACAGAAAAATATTCATCATTGTTCCCTATATGTTGCATCAAGAGAGTTTAAAAGTTTATGCTCAATATATTTGAAAAGGAATGGTTAATATTTCTTCAGTGTTCCACTTAAGTGGACAGCTTAAACTCATCAAGCAATATAGCAAGATAAGGCAGCAACAGATTTAATCCTTTTGAGTTGATTTGAGTCAGGCTCCTCTTCTTACATTGCAAAATTTTATCTCAATGTGTAAAATCTGTAAAATGCGAAATTAATTTTAAACAGTATGTAAACTACATGAAGAAGAAATTATTAGGTGATAGTAGTTTTCCCATAAACTTATAAGTATATTAGAATGGAAACCCATTTCGTAATTTTGTATAGCATTATTTTATCTATCCGATAGAAAGTACTATCCGTGAAAAATTTTCATAATGTTATAACGTTTTATTACAATTACATGTGATTTAAGTGAAGATTGTATACCGATTCTACCTAATTTTTGAAAGAAGAATTAAGGAATAGCTCAAAATATCCCTTTTTCACAACGAGATAGAGTAATCCGAGCAACACTGAAGATAGATTGTGTAAGCCAAGAAATTTTCTTTAGTGACCATTTTACTTTATTTTGTTGGAAAATATGAATTTTTGAGCGTTTTTTCTAAATCTTTATCAGAGTTTAGCCAATTCAGTCGCTATTCACATATCGCAAAAATCAGAGCTTCGTAAGCATCAGCAGAAATACCATTCAAAGTTTGTATGAGTAGAACGATTAAGATCATGAATATAATGTATTCAGATTAAGATTAAGCTCATTGAGGGAGGGATACATATATGTATGTAGATGTAAGTACTACCTACTATGTTTACGAATTTTGATTTTATCAAAAAAATTCAAATCAAAAATTGCCAGAATTTCAATCGACATGAAATGGTATTTCAGCAATATCACTCGTACGTAATACAATAATACAATCACAAATTGAATATGCAATGCGAGCAGAAGTCATCTGATAAAATTGCTGAAGATGTTGTTGGGTATATGAAAAAACCGAAAAACTGCTTCTGCTTTTCGTTCGTGAGGGAAATTTTTTCTTCGATAACATTCTACGCCACGTGTTGCGACGTGTAAAGTCTTATTTACTGTAAATCGCTTTTTTTATTTTTCTACTAATACTTTGGGGATATCTAAAATTGTCTTTTTTGCCATTTCAAAATGCCAAATGGCACGCGTTATCAGGTGTACAAGACAATGTAAAGAAAGTTCTTGAGATTTCCCGGGAGGTTTATATAGCTTGATGGTGTTCTTTAAAACTTTCTCAACGGCCCTTAAAAACAGCTCATACGGAATTGGCGGGTATGTGGTTACATGTTGTATGTATGTATATGGTTAAAGCTGTATACAAGTTTTGGTACCGGAATGAAAGAAAATGAAATATTGTGGGAGTCCTGTATTTCGCTTCCGATAGATTAATTTTATACAATATCACTATTTCCACTCCACGTTTGTTTAAATGAAGGGAATAAATTTTATTAAAATAAAAAAAAAGTTGCAAATATAATTCATTTAATTTTAATACCTACATATTTGACTATATATCGACACGCCCGAAGATTATGAACCATACTCCTATGTTAAAATATAGGAATATGGTTCATAATCTTCGGGCACGTCGATATGGATCCTGATAAAGCTCTGTAACGATTAAAAATAAAAAAGAAGAATAATTATTACAGGTAATTAGTAAATAATACTAAAACATGATCTATCTTGATAAATGTAAATTTTATGTTAGAGCTGTTTACTTTTAGCGTTCGAGTTTCCAAAAATTTACTTTTCGCACGTATTACATACAAGGTGATGAAGCTTCAGTTTTCATGCGACAACCCCTTCAAACTGTGTATAATTTTAGCACGAAATAAAATATAATGTGTGAAATGATGGACTGAACATCAATATACTTTCACGGCTTGAGCACTAAATGTTGTACATGTGTATCCAGCATATCCATGTACCATCATATTACATATAAAAGTATGTAGGTACGTACGGATACATTTATATCATGATACCTACATTCCATTTTAATTTAATATTTTGTGATTTAACATTATATTACTTCTACCGCATAATAACTTTTCAGACCAAGAAGAATCTTGCAAGTATGTACCTCAGTCAGTAGGGGCATGAGGACATCAATTCAGTGTAGCAGGTGTGTCCTCCATGCGCGCGGTTTCCCCTCAACTTGTACATACAAGCGAATGAATAAAAATCTGCATCAATTTGCCTTTATCAATTTTTGATGGGTAAAATATGTGTATATATATAACTTTCTTAGCTAAGGGACAGAATTTGAAAATTATGTAAAAAGAAAAACATACCAGGAAGTCCACGGTGTGAATGATATATACGTAAAAATGTCTACATTATATAGACACTAAGCGAGTGGAAGTGCCCTCTCTCTCTCTGCGGAAATGCGAGACTTTTCTTCCTGTTTCAGAACGCCATGGTGCAAATCAGAATGTGGAGTAAAAAATAACACAACGACTGTACATCTTTTTCGTTTCTCGTTCGAAATTAAATTATATTACCTCACCGTATATTTGCTTCCCATTTTATTATTCAATTTATTCCTCCTGTACCTACTCGAAAAGCGCCACCCTCCTCTGTTGCTTTTACCCCCAAGACATAATACCATCTGCCTGTGGACCATAAACGGATGAGAGTGGGAAATTGTAAAAGTTTTAATTCGTAAAATAAATACTTCCCCTCATGCGTATCACGATTCACACATGGATAAATTCCACATGGACTGTTCCTCACGCACGATCCTCGCATTGTGTCGGAAGTTTATGAGTGGTTTATTTTGCAATGTGGTAAAATCTGCACAGAAGATATAATAAAGTAGACAGAGCGACCCAATTTGTACCGCCGTGAAGTGGTAATGAGGTGTAATTAGTAATAAAATTAATAAGCGTGTCGCTTATTTATCCTGCGTGTAACTTCTTGAGAATAGGTGAAGTGAGATGAAATGAGATATATGTGAAAGATGCTGTACGTACGAGTGTTACACTAAGGATGTACTTCCTCGCTACATTTCACTTCTGACAGGTTGATTCCTGGGTTGATGTGCGTACATTTATTTCCTAAAATGTTCTTCAACATTAACGCCATATTAACAATAAAGGATTCTCATTCATATTAATTTTGAAAAAAAAAAAGTATTCTGTAAGGTTTTTTTTTTTAAATCCTCTTCTACCATGCTTCTTCATAGTCTGAAGGATCTCCGAAAGATACGGGACGATATAGCATAAATATTCTATTTTAGGTATACCTTTTATAATCTTTTCTATATATACTAGGTGGCGCATAAGTTAATGCATGATTTTGCATGTAAAGCAGCCTTAAATCATGCATTAACTTATGCGCCACTGTATAGAAATAATTTTCATTCACTTTTTCCACTTCTTACATTTTATTGTTTTTTAAGCATTGTTTGAACCTTTTCAATTTTTACAATTCACTGCACTACTCCCACTACCTCCGCACCCTACCATATTAAAGCTTCTTTATGAAATATTCATATTTTGCCTATTAAATTAAATTTTAAAGAATTGAAGTCAGGGGGGTAAAATAACTCATTTTCAGTAAAGTCTCTCCTGCCTTTCTCGAAAACACCCCTTTGTATCAACCGCACATGAGGAATCTGTGACTTTCATTGAAGTTCATTGAATGGGTTCATTTAATTTAGAAAATTATATTATTTTAGGTCGTCACGGGGCACTGCACTCTGGCACTTTAAGGGTTAAAATTCAAGATACAGAAATCTGTTAACTTTTCTATCTTTTCTATATAATAAATAAAGGATTTCGTGTCTGTACAGCTATGCTTTTCGATGCAATTTTGTACAGAGTTTCCTGATACCAGGCGATTGTCACCAACGATATTCATTTCCCCCAGAGCCCCCCTTCATAGCGCCCCCATATAATTTTCATGCTTTTTTGATTACCTTTTGAATTTGGCGCCCTTTTTGGTACATTTTGTTGAGGAGAAAATGAGACGGATGCATTTTACTGCTATCCGTCTCCCTCACACTTTCACTTTTTTGCAATTTTCTCGCGTTTTCCGCCGAATTTTCCGGGGAAATTGTGTTTTTTGTGACCAGGAAAACACTTTTGAATTTTTCACATCAAAATTTCCAAAAGTCACGAAAATCCATTTCCGGGAAAAAAAGTGCGTGTAAAATCCCCAACCGTCAAAATTACGAATGTTTAAATCCAACCGTCAAAATTTATTCGAGACCCAAATTCCGCACACAGTGGCTCTCAGGGGGCTCCGGAGCACCCGTAAGCGTCACAGGAGCCCCAAAAACGTGTTTAGTGAGAAAAAATGGCCGAAAAAACAAAGAAATCACGAATTTTGTCGAAATGCAAAAAAAAGTTCGTTAAAGTTCAAATTTTATTATTTGTACCAGACACGTTATATGGCGCTGTTTAGTTTGTATAAGAGAAAATGAGACAGTGCACGTCACTGATACTGTCTCCCTCCCACGGAAGGTTTTTCGCAATTTTCACGCGTTTTCCGCCGAATTTCCCAGCGAAATTACCTTTTTTGTGACCAGGAAGCGACGCCGCGTCGATTGGCGTCCCCAGTTCAAAACTCTCAAAATCCGCGCCAGAAAAAGTCGTGCAAATTCCACAAAAAAATCCGGAGAGTTGCGCTTCCAAATTTTTACTGAACGTACTTTGGGCCCCCCTGAGCCACCCGCCAACTTTTGGTGCCCCTAAAATGAGATTTTCCCGGAAAAATAAATATTTTAAAATTTTTCCGCACAAGTTCCACACAAACATGCGCATGTGTGGTAAATTCCACACGTACACCATAAAACGCAGAGCGAGACGAAGATATTTTTGCTCATGCCATCTCGTTTCAAATTCGTGTAGCAAATTGCAACCAACTTCATCGTTGTTTTCCGGTGTTTTTTTTGGTTAAACTAAAAATAATTTTTGCAATTCGTGCAAAAAAATCGTGTTTTGACTGAATTTGAAAAGAAAACAATCCTAAAAACCCTTTTGCGAAATGTCTAATCCACTTGGAATTCGCGTGAACAATGAGAGTTTCCTGAATGAAAATGAGCAAGATGCTAATTCTTCAATGACTGAATTAGATAAAGGTTTGTTTACATTTATTTTCTCAATAAAAGTAAATTTTATCTAATTTGCATTTATTTTCTAAAGGATTGAGATCAACTAAAGTTGGGGAACAATGTGAGGCTATTGTGAGATTCCCCAAACTGTTCGAGAAGTATCCATTTCCCATTCTAATTAATTCGTCGTTCCTAAAGTTGGCGGAGTTTTTCCAAAATGGGTAAGTTTTAGTTCTAAAATAATTTACTTTTAAGCTTAATTAAAAAACATTTCAGGTCAAATTTACTGCGACTCTGGGTGCTCCGTGTGTGCCAGCAAAGCGAGAAGCATCTGGACAAGATTCTCAGTGTGGATGAATTTGTGAAGAGAATCTTCTATGTGACACATTCAAATAATCCCATCGAGAGAGCACTGGCCATAAGAACTCTGGGTGCTGTTGCTAGAATCATTCCGGAAAAGCAGCAGGTACATCATGCGATACGTCAAGCTCTGGACAGTCACGATATGGTGGAAGTTGAGGCTGCAATCTATGCTAGTGTTCAATTTGCTGCACAATCAAAGACTTTTGCCATCAGCATGTGCTCGAAAGTGGCCACAATGATTGAGTCCCTGAATACGCCGATAAATATGAAGCTGCAACTTATACCAGTGCTAAGGCACATGCACCACGATGCAAATACAGCAGCACTCGTGAAGACACTCTGTATCAATTTGCTCCCAAAATATCCATCGGAGAACTTTGTGGTGGTTATTTTGGATTCCCTATCGAAGTTGTCGTGCCAAACGCTAGTTGACATCCCAGATCAGGTGAATGTGCTGCTTGGATACCTTTCGGATCCACGACGGAAGGTGCGCTACCAAGTGCTGCACTCTCTACAGTGTCTAGCTGAGATTGGAGCTCATTTGTGGCCCAGTGGCACTGTACGGGATCTCTTGACCATTGCCAGAGCATGTGAGGATGATGGAAATGAGCAAAGTCTTATTCTAGCTGTTGTTTTAACTCTCACTCGATGCCCGATCACCTGTCACTCACTGTTGTCGGAAGAGCAGCAGTTAGTGCATAATTTGTGCTCCGGATGTCTCATGTTGGAACATCATAGTGCCAGTGCAAGGGCCCTTGCTATTTTAACAAGTCTCATTAATTACTGCCACGCTGAGCATACAGTTCCACCTGCTTCATACATGAATCTTATAAATCTCCACCTTGAGAGTCTCATTGTAACATCTCTACCGCAAGAAAAACTTACCAAGGAATTCTCACAATACCTCAAATGTGGTGTACTACTTTCAGAGAATGATCCCGAGTTTGGAGAAACTTTTGTCGATCTCATGGGCAGTTTGCTGCTAGATCAGTTTGTATACTGTGAAAAACACACTGTGCTCATTTGTGAGACATTTGCTGCCATATGCTCCCAGTTCTCTACTAACAAATTCCCCGCTTTAGTTCAACCGTACACACCATCAGGTAGAGCCATTGTAGTTATAAAAAAATGGAATGTTTTATTATTATTTTTTTTTTAAATTTAATTTCCAGGTATAGGCGAGGAGCGTATGGACGTTGACGAAGGACATGAAGCGAAGAATCCCATTCATAGCCTTCTTCCTGACATTTTGCGTAAGCTTGTCTTCCTTGTGGACAAAGGACAAGCTGAGAAGAATGTTCAGTTTATTGAGTTAATGTGTGCGGTGTGTCTACAATCGCATCTTGGAGCTGCTATTCCGGAGAACGTCTTCAATGCAATGGAGAGAGTAGTAGGTGCCATTAACTGCTGGTCACAGTATCGCATTGCAAGATCAGCCTCACGGTACGGCCATCACTTTTTCTCAGCAAAGATCTATGCCAAACTAGCAGGTGTAGTGTCCCTTGAGAAGTTGCACTTCTTCCTCATTGCTTTATCACAAATCTCAAAGGCTGAGTGCGTCCTCATGTATGGCAGAGAATTCGAAGATATTGCAAAGAAGTACAGTACATTGAACACGGAGGAGTATTTGCCTCTGTCACAGCGACTGGAAAAGGCAATTGCTCTATACTGGAAAGCTCTGGCCACACTCAAGGCAAGCTCATCGCCCAATCACCCAATGACATTCCAATCGGAGTTTATTCGTCTTCGAGGTCAATTTCTTGAGGCTCTCTTTACCGCAGTTATCACGAAGAATACGCAATTGATCACTCTACCACCTGCCATTGCACAAAGTTTGGCTCAAAATTCCCGAGATCATTTGCAAATGTATGGTCATGTTACCAATCAACTGAGGAAGACTGTGAAGACATTTAAAGTATGCGAAGATTCTTACGCCAAACTCTACAAATCTGCATTTGATGCAGATCCGTGTACATTGCAATATCTGCAGTTGGCACAATTTCTTTGCAGCGTGTTGGGAAATTCTGTGGAGGCAGTTTGTTTCGTTTCACCATCAGATTCTCCAAATCAACCCACTGAGGGTGTCTACCCCGAGACTCGACTCTTCCTCCATGGATGCCAACGGATTATCAAAGAAATGCAGAAACTTCCTAAAGAAAGTGGCAACAAGAAGTCCATAACGACGGAACATACACAAGTGCTCCTCAATCAAATTGAAATGGCCATGAGTATGCCACTATGCATTCCTCGGTTCTTCTTTCAAGTTCTCCAAAATACATCTATCAAGCTCTCTGTGCTTCCACAACCAAGGGCAGCAGGAGAACCAGTTAATTTGCAAACAAACAGCAGTCTCGTGGTAAAAGTTGAAGGTGTCATTCAACACAGTGGAACTAAGCCTAGTATGTTTCGTTCAATTGATTCTGTGCAACTTACTTTGGTTGCTCAGCTGCACTCTCAGCGCCCCAATGAGATGAAGCCACAGAATGATATTACAATGACGCAAACTGTGAAGCCGCATAGGGATTTTCTTTCCGGGAGTTTCTTATTGCAACTCAATAACATCCAGACAACTTCAATGGGAACACCAATATCAGTTGGTGGCCAATGGCAAGTAACCGTTGAAGCGTGTGTTATAGATAAATCAGGAGCTCTTTGGAATACTGGACCTAAGAGGTAAGACCTTTAACGTTTCCTTATCGCCCTGACTTAAAATCGAGAACTTATTTAAACTGTTATTTCAGCACTCTTTTGGTACGAGTTCCAGATGATCAGAACAAGAGAATATACTTCTAAACAAAAGATTGCAGAAAACTTAAGCTGAATTAAAATTTGAAGTTCTCCAAAAAGAAAAGTTGAAGCCTCAAAAATAAAATTTCTTTACATAAATGGTATGACAAAAAAAGTTACATTTTATATTTCTTTCGTAAATATTGTTATTGATTCAGTAAAACTTATCATACCACTAAACAAGAAGCCTTTCGATCTCCTGCTGAATGCTTGTAATTTGTGATTTCAGCTGTGACCCTTCGTTCACTGTGACAGAGGCCGCAACAATTGGTCGGGATACCCCACAGGCACGTCCAAGTGCCTGTTTCGAGCGCAGAAATACATATGGAACGTTCTTGTCCTCGCAAAGGAGTGGCAAATGAAGTAAAATTTCCAGCGGTTGAGCATCTGCAGCCATCACGATGAATTCTGCGATGCCCCGGTTGAGAGTCTTTGTGGCTTCATTTGCACCCTTCCGGAGCTGTTTGTAGTTCAGCGCCTGCTGCAGGAGGTTCATGATCTTCGAAGTGAGTGCTGGATCAGCCAGGGGGTAAGCTTTTGGATTCACATCGTCTGTCTGGATAAATACAAAAATGTTTACGTTTAGATTCCCAATGTTTTTTTGAGGTTAGGTTTGATTTTTTAAACTTTTTCTCCCTCTTTTACTTACCATTTTGGAATTATTTCTTTTATTTCACTTTAGAGATTAACAACAGTTTGCAAACAAATTACTTTTATTGTTTTATTTCTCGAAAAAACTGCGAAAAAGCGAAATAAAAACACGCGGAATAGTGGTTCACGCCGCTGCGGGTATGGTATGGTATGGTTATGTTGATGTACCCAATAAAGAATGGTTTATTATGGTTAGACAAGGGTTAGGAACAGTGACGGACAATTCCATGTGATTCTTATGTTACATGTCTCATGTTTGTCCAATGCTTTTACGTACAAAATTAAATTCTCTCAGAATTTCTTTATATCCTTTGAATTTCCTGCAGGCTTCTGAAAAAAAATCTGAACCTAATTTTTGTTGGGCATTAATTTTTACACGCGAATTTTTTGCAATTTGACTTTTTTGAATTTTCTAACTAAATTAATCAAATTAATGCTAATCGTTGTGACTGAGGTTGCGACATCTTTTTTTCTAAGGCTAGAAAATTAATTTTCATCGGAATTTTTGACGGACACCGCAAGAAAGTTGAGGAAAACTGGAAAAAACCTTTTTTTTTTTCAAAAGACCGTATACGTTACTTTGGGACACACGAAATTTCACGATTACATGAAACATTGAAACATTTTTTTAAAACTTTTTTCACGTTATCACGATTTTTATCAACTGTAAAAAGGGTAAAAAGTTTTAATTTTTTTTTCTCAAAACGACGATATTCTGAGATTAATTAGGGAACATTTTAAGAGAAAAAAATAATCCTACATATTAATCGAATTTTTGGCCAAAGTTATCCGAAAGAGTCAGAAATCGATAAATTCTTCAAATGTTTAAAATAGATTTTATTTAATAGAACATACATCCCTAGGAGAATCTTCAAAATCGAAGATCTTAAAATATATTATTTTATTGTTATTTACATAAATCATTCAAATGTCTTTTTTGTATCCATATGAATTTATGGTGAGAAATTCCTCGTCAAATATTCCCAAAAACTTTTCATATGCTTCAAACATCTCCTCCTGATTGGGGCAATTCGGGGGCTTCAATGTTCCTCCATATGTTGTATAAAGATAATCCGGTGGGATATGTTTGTGAAGAGACGAATAATTCTTGCCATGGAAAAACACTCGATCTCTGAGTTTTTGTTTCAAGAACGGTTTCACCATCTTAAATAACACATCAATTATAAAAGTTTCGTGGATTATGTGGAAAGCCTTGATTCTGATGGGTATAGATTCCTGTATGATTGAGATAAAAAAAAAAATTAAATTATTATATTAAAAAAAATCTCTCATGCTACACACTGTTGTGTCTTCGTGATCTACCTGAATCCATGTAGCAATTATCTTTATAAATGTTGGTGTTATTACTTTTGCTTGCGACACTGAAAACCCAGCCAAATCCAAAATAACTATAGCTCCATTGACTTGCGTGTCAGGTCCTTGAATAGCCGCCTCAACTAGCATAATACACATTTTTAGCAAATCTTGTGGTGTTACTATTTTCGGGTTCCAGGCTTCTAAAATTATAGTTCACAAAAAAAAGTTATTTTAAATTTTTATGGTAATTTTTGGAGTTTTTAAAAAAATGTTATTTTAGTTCTAAATGTGGTTTGACCCTAAAATACTACAGAGAATTTAAAGCTTCTCATATTATCAGCATAACCGGCATAACCCATACTTAAATAACGTAATAAATGGATTTATTTCTGGAAAATGACATGCTTTTTTATGTGAGAGTGGCATAGACTTATATTATATTCTTTCAGTTAGCTAAAATATAATGTATTAAAAAATAGAGTAAAATAGTAAAATAAATTAAAATATTATTTACGAGGCATTAGGGCACCTATATATTTAATTTATGAGTTTGACTCAAGACTTTCGAAACTCAGGTGTTGCAAAAAAAAAATTGCAAAATAAGTTATTGTAAATGAATTTCAACGAAAAAATGCATTTAGTAGGTATCCAAATTGTTTTGCAATAACCATTCATTTAACAACAGATCTAACACTAAGCTAGTGGTTGTATTGCAATATTAGAAAGAAGTGGCCCAATTCGGACCCCTCAGTGTCTTTCATTAAATCTGTATTCTAATATTAAATATTAAAAACAAATTATATATAATGTATCCGATACACTAGTTTGTATAAGGAATTTAATAAATTATTATTATTATTAAAAAAAATTCTTCATAATAGTGGAGACCGTGGTTAATAAAGTCACTCAAGGGTTTAGAAAAAGCTCAAAATATAATATTTCTCAAATAAATAAAGCGAAATGTATAGCTTATTTCATTAGAGAATTTACTGCCCTATAACTCTTTCTCAGATCATTTTGTTCTATCTAGCTAGGAAATATGATATTTTAGGCCCCGCCCTCGCCTATGTATTAAATATTGCATAATATGTACATAAATGTCATACTTCCTGCTTCTATGATGAGAATACGCCTCCCTCGTTGATCGCGATTTGGCATAACTTTAATTATGTCCCCATTAAAAGCTCGCGTAAGTTTAGACGGAAGAAGATTATTGTAAATTACAGAATACTTTTCTTTAAATTCATAATAACACTTTATAAGATCTCTTGCACTCTCGGGATAGAATTTGCATGGACGTAGAAATTTTATTAGCCAAAAATCATTGTGAAAAGGTGTAACAAGGTCACATTCATCCTCAAGTAATTTTCGCAATTGCCAAACTGCTTCCTTGCGTACTTCATCCGTTTCGCGAAGTTCCGTTCGTGCCACCTCTTTCGAGAAATCACTCAATTCTGATTCAAACACCAATTCATAGTTTCCAAATTTAAGTGTCGGTATTTCATCCAAATTAGACAATAGCATGGGGTATTTTTTGTTCGACATGATGGAGTCACACAATAAACAATTAATATTCTATATAACTCAGCCAGGAAGCAAAGTTCAATAGTTGACACTTTTTATTGTCCCGCACAGCTTTTATTTGGCTCGTGGCGAATGAAACACTAATTTATCACAAGAGTTCACCACCAATTGAATGGCAAAAATTTTAAACTAAATATTTCGGCCAGGTAGCAAATTTACCAAATCATCCGTATAATGTGTTTTGGTAGGAAAATATCAGTCGCTGATTGGATGCTTTCCTTCGCCCCATACCCTCACCGAAAATCCATCATCGTGAAGGTCAAAGAAACTTTATGATCTGGCATGTGTTTGAGAGTTTTTGTACCATTTATTTCAAACCAAAACACCTTCAATCACCAATCTGTAGGTAAAATCATTCAATTACCTATGTTACACCAAACCTGTTCATACAGACTATGTATAAAAACTAATTTCTAAATCCATAGGAATTTATCGCTTCAAACTCCTTGTCGGCTTTATCTGTCCATTCACGGTATTCTGCCAAGAGTTCGTCGTGGGTAGGGATTTCGGGGAATTCCAGTGTGCCACCATAATATGTAAAGAGGCATCTTGCTGGAATATGTTTTTGCAGTGATCCAAAATCACTCCCATGGAAATGGATGCGCTTTTTAAAATCTGGCCGAAGTAGAGGTTTTGCCAAATTCCATACAAGATCCACGAATGTGTTTTCATTAATCACATGAAATGCCTTAATCTTAATTGGGATACAATCCTGAATCCACTTGATGCCCATATGGAGAATTTGTGGAGTGAATTTATTTGCACGTGCTAAATTGAATCCCTTAACGTCCACAATTACAACTGTTCCTAGAACCTGAGAATTCGGCTCCAAGCTGGCTGCTTCCATGATGAGGATGCAAACACGAAATAATTCTTTAACGGATACTATTTTATGCTTCCATTTTTCTGGGAAATAAAATAAAAACCATGAAATTAATTTAATTTAATTATGTAGTTTTTATATATACGTTAAGATAATAAAGAATAATTTACATGTTCTTTATTTTTAATTTCATTGAGTTTTAATTAAAAATAAAAATGAATAAAAACACCAATTTCTTCATCTTCTCCATTTTTATGCATTACTTTTTTTTTTCATTAGAATGTTTCATGGATGATTTTGAGAATCAACAGACAATATATGGTTAAAAAACTATTTTTATTCTTTCCAACTATAGAATAAACCAGTCCTTGTTAGATAAGAAATACATGTTTTTTTGGGCATGCAATCATTATATTGACCATCCAATGATAATCTAGGTAAACCATTCTCTTTTTCGAACACTTTAACGAGATTGAAATACATGTAACACAAAAAAAGAGAAGTTTTATGATGGATTGAGTTGGATAAGTAGAAACAAAAAGATGATAAATCATGAACACCATTATTATTGAGTAACATGATGTTCAATATTATGTACATGTTGTACATATATATAAGAAACTCTTTGGGCTACAAAAAGGGAAAGGAAAAAAGATTAAACTGATGTTCATGGTTTATTCTACATATGTAAAAAGCTCCTGAATTAAACTCTTCAAAAGACAAATCATAAAAAAAGGATTTTTGTGAATTTTTTCAAATTGAAAATTGTCTAAAAATCAGTTTAAAATTTCTCAAAAAAATCAACAAAAAAAAACTGAATGTCATATTATGCACATACTTGAGCTAATTATGTAAACAATTTTTTCATTACTCATCATTTTTGTTTTGATTGTACGTTGTACTAAAGCTATTAATGAATCACTTTTGTAGACATAAAACATAAACATATATTACAAAAAATTAACTTGAGATATCTGCAAGAAATAAATTTACTGATTTTTTAAGTTTTTAAATAGCTAAATTACATATTATGCTCATTATAATGTATGTATGTACAGATTGAAACCGACTTATATATTTTTTTGTAAAATTATAGCAATACATATTGCATCACAGAGCTAACAAGCAGCATGTCTACTTGTGTTATTGCTTATGCGGATATTAATAAGATATGAAGAAATATCTTGTCAATAAATGAGTGGAGAAATTTCAATTAGGCCCCCTAAAAGGGACAAGTCAAACGTTTTTGCAAATTGCTTTGTCACAAATGGAAATGATTTCGAAATCCCAATGCTTTTGAAAATTGGTTGTCGGTTGTAATTAAAAGAAAAAGAACAATAATGGAGAAAATTGGAATATTTTTCATGAATATTCATGCTAAAAAATTAAATACTCACTTCCAACTTCAAGAATTAGAATTCTGCGCCCCATGTCATCCTTCTCTGGTGATCCCAAAAATATTTGATGCTCATAGAGACGTGTCATTTTTGATGGTATAAAATCTTTATATATATCACTGTATTTTATCTTAAAGCGATAATATTTTTTTATCTAAAAAAAATATTTTTTATTAAAATTTATATTTTTTTTGTAACGGTTATTATTTTTTTTACCAATTTAAATGTATCAGGTACATCGTAATCGCGGGCACGTAGAAATTTAATAAGCCAATCCACATTGTCAATTGGAACTACAAGATTTTCCTCTTGTTCCAATAATTTCCTCAATTCCTCAATGCACTTTTGTTTTTTCTCTTCTGTTTCCTTGAGCTCCTCCTCAGCTACGCGTTTCGCAATTGGACACAGGGTTGGATCAAAGTAAAACTCATAGACACCCAAACGACCAGTGGGTAATTCATCGAGATCAGAGAGTAACATAGGATACTTTTTAGAAGCCATAATAGAGATATACTTTCACTTGTACGCAGCAATATTATTTGTTCAATCTTCACTCGTTGGAGGCTCACGGATAACTAAAATGAATGGTTGGTGTGTATCCATCAGTTTTGGAATTTGGGCTAAAATAAAACTTCTTGGACTCCACATGTCAGGTGAACTCACAAAAAATTTGAATGGAACATTAGCATGCTAACATTGGGCACCATAATAATTATATACGTTTATTGATATTCATATGTATGTTTGAGTCTTGATATAGAAGAAACAACAACACACAGATGAAAAATTAAGTTTTTTTCAATCAACAAAAGTTTGTTACCCAAACCATTTGCCTCGTACCCTATGTACCTGATCAAGCAGATACTAAAAGATGTTCACAGTGGAGTAGATTTCTCTTATCAAGATAACTCCTTAACAACATTTAATCGCAATTTGCGTCATGTTAATCTTGTTATCATATTAGTCAGGTATATGCATTCTTTTTAATCGGTACAAAGAGTCTCAGAATTTACTGCCATAGGCATCTAAACCCAAATCATCACCATTTTGATGTCGTCCTCTAATGTTGCGTGTATTATTCTTTTAATGCGATCGCATGCACGCGCTTCTTGATAGATAAAATCTGGAATAGGTGAAGCCAAGGTAAAAACACTTTATGGGTTTTAGTTCACAAACATCCTCTTACGTACACTTTTTTATATAATTGCAAACAAGTATTAAATCCTTTCACTTTGTAAAGTTCCCACAAGAATTAAATTTGAGGAAAAAAAATTATGAGGTAGGTATATTACTTTGGTTGAAATTATGAATCTTTTCGAACAATTTTAATAGATTAATTGAGAAATCTTTAGAAAAATGGTTCTATAATAAAAGTTTTATTTAAAATAAAGGATTTGGAAATTTTTTCTTATGTCTTCATGCGCTGGATCATGTTCATGTTTCTGCATTTTTAAAAGATGTTGTGAATAATTTTAATCAAATAACGGTCATATCATTCAAAATGTGTTTTATGGCAAACCTTGGGACACACACGCAAAATTTCATGAAACATTTTCAATATTTTATTTCTTGGCTAACCGTTTTATGTATTAAAAAATATATTTTTTTTTTTATAAAAATTCTCTTTTGTGTTTTCACAAATTCAACCCTATCTTTATTTCCCTAACAGATTTTCACAACACTCAATATTTAATAATTTGAATGAATAAAAATTACCTTCACTACATTGTCCCGTCATTATGTAGAACTGCGTGGAATAGAATTTTCTTATCTTCTTTGCTAGTCAATGATAATTGTTTTTTGATTCACACAGGAATAGTTACCTACCAAAGTGTCCTGTTTTATCAATTAATCATATTTTACGCCACATCAAAGAAAATCTCCTGTAGAATGAGTATTGTGCATTAAAAGAAAACAAATAATAATTACTACATTTGAGCAGATCATATTTCATTATTGTTTTTCCTCGTCGTCACAAATTTCTAGAATCTAAGTAGATCAATCTTATAAATATTTACTACAAAATATGTCTCAATTAATAGCCACATAATATGTATATAAAAAAATCTATAAAGGACAATTTCAATTATTTAAACTTAATTCTATATAACATTATTCTTACAAATGACACACTTAATAATTTGGAATAAGGTCTACATTATACGCATTATGTATGTATGATATGATAGTATGAGAGGAGTGATAATAAATATTATCATGTTACATCTGAGAACAAATTGCATCATAAAATTGTCTATTTCGATTCCTAATCTCCTTATAATTAGTCATTTTTTTTTCTTTTATTAACTAAAACTCAAAACTTGACGTTTATCGTTGCTTTGTGTCGAAGAATGCTTGAGAAGAGTTATAATTATTTTACATAAAAAATTATTTAAAAGATAAACATAGAATGAATAATATAAACAAGTGCAAAAATACATAGAGAAAAGCCGGCAGACAAAAAAAAGATCAGATACTAATATATACCTATCAATTAAATACATAAAGTGCAAGACTGCATAATAAAACTTTCGTCGAGTAAGATTAAAGAAAAAACAGAGTAGATGGAATATGAATTAAATTAAGGATTGCATCGGCATACACAACATGATGGAAATAGGAACCAATCCATGAAAATCCCTTTACAATCGTTGTCTGGATCATAGGCCAGTAGTCTGTGCCATTTGTACTTTTGTTCACAGGCACATTCTCCGCCGCAGCGGGTGGTTTGTTGTTTGCTATTATAAAAAGAAACAAAAAAAAAGAAATTATTAGTCAATTAATAACAAGCTCATGTTTACGAAAGTTCATTCACATTAAGCAATATTAAAATTTATATTATTTAAAAATTTAAAGTTTCTTTAAGAAAAAATAATATCTTATATCTACCTTTTCCTGTTTATAATATATCAAATATTATTATTTTCTAAAGTAAACATTTTCAACTGGATTGTCTAAATAATAATTTCAGAGCAAATTGAATCTTACTCCAGTTAAATGAATTTATTCGGATTATATTCTCGAGGTAGTACCATTCTCTAAATTAGATCAAAATTTTACTTATATATCTAATTCCATTGATTTATAAAAAAAACCTCGTTATTTTATAATAGATAGTGAATTAACAAAAAAATTACTCATGTCTTGTAATCAATGACGTTTTCAACCTCATTGGTTCTAATATAAAAATTCTTTGATATGTTTAAAATTTAAATAAATTACACAATATAGGTAATACTTACGTGCAGACTTCTTGGTGAATTGCCTGCTCAAAATGCTGTGTATTTACGATGGCACGAATTTTTCCTGCTGAATTGGAAGCCCAATAAGGTGCTACAATTTCTACTTTAGATTCGCAAATGTCCAGGCTGAGTAAAAAATGTTAAAAACTCAATTAATAATTAAACATTTAATCGTAATAAACAATTAATTTAGTAATAGTTATTAATTATTTATAAAAATCATTCCAAATCCCGGATTATTAGTTTTTCCTCTAACTTGCAATTGTAATAAAAAATTTGCGAATTTTTTTTAATTAAAATTAATTAAATATGGAAAAAAAAGAATATTTTAGAAAGTAATTTGTAATTCTTACCGTCCACTGCTGTCGTTTGCATTTGTCGGTCCAGGATTGGTAATTCTTTGGTTACCCGCATTTACAGTGCTTCGATTTCCAATATTGATGTTAACATTAGGTCGCTGACTCTGCCTTTTACTTCGCCACTTGCTGAAGTATGAGTCACCGGTGGGGCCGGCGTCGCGAATGGGATCGGGTCCAGATCCAGGTGGACCTATCATATCAGGTACACCTGGCATTTCACTCCACTCCCAATCATCATGCACCTCAGATTGGTTGTCAGTACTCCGTTTTTTCTTCCTAAGTCGCTGTAACGGTGGACCGTATTGTGAGGTCATTTGAAAACTCCCATACATCCGCCGCATTAGAGCCTTATTCTCGTCAATGAAAGTTGCTATGCGATCTCTGAAATTGGAAAAAAAAATTTAATTTTATTAGTAACTTTTACATACAAAGTTTACTTTACAAATTCTCACGGGGAGATGTAAAAAATTTTCTCTCTGTCAATTGCTAAAACTTACAGTTTAGAGTAATTTTTTTTAACAGAAATTTGTTGACTTAAATTTCTTTTTCCCAGCTACCTACCTATTTATACATTATAACACCCAAATAAACAAAAGCTCAATGATCTATGTGATTTTTCGTGGTGTGACAAAATCAAATGATCTTTGCAATCATGTGATGTCCCAAATGGTAAATGACTTAAATTTCAGTGGAATAATTTTGAATTTAAAATTATATAATACAACTACGGAATCACATTTCCCAATGTCCTAACTTTATACTCTTTTGTCCACCTTTTTTTATTAAAAGTGGACATTAAGAATGAAATTATGTATGTATGGTTTAAGTGAAATCTATTTTGGATGTAAAAAAATTTAATTGCTACTTTCTTGATCAACTAGATTAAACATATAAATGTAGGTATTGCCAATACTTTATCTTGAGATTTATATATACACAAATTTTTATACAATATGTAAATTTTTCAGCATTAATGTTACATCATACCGTTGATTCCATGTGTGGTGTGAAAAAAATCGAATTTGACTTTATTTGTACTGTCTGTGAGCGACTTTTTGGAAATGCCTTTGAATTTCTTATACATATTTTGCTTTAATACCCCCGACGACATTTAACTCAAATTCAGGTCGTGGTTACGTCTTTTCTTATTGTTTGTAGCATTTGTAGAGGAGAAAGAGAGAACCAGAAAAAATCTTCACAGCGAACTATTAAATTGTATTATGCGAGGAACAAGGGCAAATATTGCAAAATTAACCATGCTCTTGCACATCAAATTGTGTACATTATATAACATATGTATGTATGTCTTGAAAAAAATCACAAGAAAGTGTTGGGAGTCACAAAGCGTTTTGAAAAATGGTGCAAAATTTGATGTTCATGAATTTTGAATGGAACGAAATATTTACAATGATTTTTTTCAAGAACGTTTATACGCTATTGCTGTGACATGAACTTCAAAATGCCTCCAAAAATCGTGATTCACTCATTCATATAGGACATTATGAAGCATATTATATGTTATATACAAAAAAAAAATAACAAAAAAATACATAATTCTTTTCTGAAACTCAATCACAATTTTACGCGAAATTTGTCACAGATAAATTGATATTTCAATGCAGTTGGAAGTACAAATTTCCATTTTTGCAATTTATCATTCCTTTCATTTCTCACAACATGATAAATTTATGGGATTGTGCATAGGAAAAATAATAGTCTTCACTACGTTGCCATGAAAAGGAGATAGTAAAAGACAAAAAAAAAAGCAATGAGCGAAAACTATTTTTGAGAGATTGTAAAAATATCAATGAATATTATACGTGATGATGACTAAGCATAGCTAAAATCTTGACTCTTTCTTTAGCTAAAAGATGATTTCGATTGATTAAAAAAAATTATAACGTTTGCAAAATGACACTCCTATTAATCTATTACTTTTAAAATTGTTGCAGTTATTTCGTTAATATTGGAACATCAAGAAAACTTACGAAGGATATGTATTGCCAGCTGATGGGCAGAAGAGTTGATAATTTCTTTTGACGCATGGTATACCCCTAATGATTTCTCCACGAATATCAATCCCAAGTGCCACTGAGAGCGCAGTCCATAGGATCTAAAGGTAAGAAAACAAATTAAAAAAAAAATAAATTAGCTGAAGAAAGAATAAGAAAACACTGTGTGAAGGTTTTGCATCTGCGTGAACTGAAAAGATCATGAAGACATAATGTGTAATGACGAATTAGATTTAGTGCTGTTAATTTTGGATGATATGATATTATTTTTTTTCTTGTAAATGACAATGAATTACTTTAGAGCTTTTTTATAAATGATTTTTTGTGTAAGAAAATAATGGAAAATGTGTCAAAGAACCATCGATTTTCTCCACTTTAATTTTAATAACACAAATTCAATAGAATTTCCATTTTATTACTCTGATGATATAATAAGATTTATGTATATGCATTTGCACAGACATTTGCATAATTTTAACGATTTTTACTAATGAATTGACCTAATTTGTATTTGACATTCACTTCAACAAAAATCAATTCACATGGGTACCTATAAATAGAGCTTTTTAGCCCCAATTGGTATGGGTATATTTTAAATTTACCTACAATTTCACAATCAAATTAAAACATCTTTTTTGTACACGTTTCTTTTATAATTATAATTAAACTGGGTAAATACATACATACATATACAATTTTATATTTCCTCTATTTCCCAAATGATTCAATCTGCAGACTAAAAGAGAGATAGAGTCCATTTTTTGTGTCTGTATGTCGACACAATCGGAGATCAAAATAAAATAGTGAAAGTGAATTGAAGTTACGACACTTCTTGATTAATTAGATTGAAATTTAATAGGTCTTCGCTATGGAAATAGTATATTAAAAAACAGGAAGATTCACCGATGATTTCTTTTTGATTTCATTTTTATTATGATAGTAAGCCAATGAGATAAATCTAACACATAACAATCAAAAAGATTTTTAGAAATTTATGTACAGCAAAAATTATAAAAACATTTTTGAAGATTTCAAAAAGAAATAGAAGATAATTTTCAAAAATAGAAGTTTATTTAATTGCAATTTTGAAATAGTAATTAAAACAAAATTATAATATAAACTTAAAACAATGACATTAAAATCGTCTAATAAATTGAATTCACATTCAAAAAATCCTCTTTGTAAGATAAATGAAATATTTTAAAATTTTAATTCAGAAACTTAAAATTTTTGGATTCTAAATTGTACCTATAATAAAAATTTAAAAAAATTGCTTTTAGTGCATATTTGTTCGAAAATATAGTAAGATTTCTATTACAAAGACACAGATATCAAAAACTAATTTTCGCCTTGAGGTGTTCACTTAATAACAGAGCTGACTTCAAAAGTATATATGTACATAACATTAGTATTATGTACATATTCTTAATATTTTATGAGAACTTATTTCAAAACATTTTGATTTTCTACGAGAACTTAATGTCTAGTGAGTATTTCTTTGTAGCATTATAAGAGAGGGGATGATCCTCAAATAAATACACTCTTGAATATTTGCAAAGTACTTTTGCACAATGCAATAAAAGAAACGCCGAAGCAACTTGACGATTTATACTTAAATTTGGGTTAAATGGAATGTAAATGTTTATTATTGTAGTAGTTTAATGTAACTTGGAAATTATATTATAGTTGTGAGTTCAAATCTCTAGATTAAATTTAATATAATAATACTTATCTCATAGATCAATCTTTACCGATATCGACGGTAGGTACAATTTTTTAAAACTTACAACAATATTCCAAATAGGCAGATATATATTACATATTTACATACATCTCTGTATATATTCATATTGTAATGGTAATTTTTCATTCTTAGAATTCATTCATTACTATTGCCTTTGCGATTTGATAGATGAATGAGGCGAGTTGCATAAAGCATTATGTGTATGATTATGAATGACAAAAAATATGTTAAATGCTGAATTGATGGATCATAATGAATAAAAAAAAGTCGAGATGATATTTGAAATACATATGTCAGAAAAAAAAATTAAAATATACGAACCGGAATTTGAACCAAAGAGCCATTATTCACAGTTGGATATGAGAAAAGAGGAACAACAGGGACAGATCCATTTTTTATAAATATAGGTCCTTGAATTGGTGTCACAGTCGGCATTTTTCCATCTTAACACGGTAAAAATAATTAGGTAGGGGAGAGCGGGGCTAATAAAGTCACTTAAGGGTTTGGAAAAAGCCAAAAATATCATATTTCCTAGCTAGATAGAACAAAATGATCTGAGAAAGAGTTATAGGGCAGTAAATTTCCTAAAGAAATGAGCTAAACATTTCGCTTTATCTATTTGGGAAATATGATATTTTGAGCTTTTTCTAAACCCTTAAGTGACTTTTTTAACCCCGGTCTCCCCTATTATTTTTTAAGATTCTAAGGAATTCTTTGATCATTGTGTTCCCTAAAAGATCCTATCAATATTTCTCTATTAAATGACTTATTTTTTTATGCAAAAGAAAATTATTTAGGTGTTCATTTTTGCGAAATGGTCTTAGGTTATATTACACTAGTTAATGATACATAGAATTATCTTTTTCAAATTAAATAAAAAAAAAAGATTTTGTAGTGAATTCGTCTTCTATTGTATCTAAAAATAAATTTTGAATCAACGTGCTGTATCGAACTACTTTTGGATGAGGTAAAGACGGAGGAAAATAGTGTCAGGTGCTATTCTTAAATACAGGAACCGGACACGGATACAAAAACATCAAATTTTTAACGTGTTATTGACTCCATGTGAAAAGAACAGATTATGATGGGATTCAATCAAGCGCGAGAATCTATTGGGAATTCCATGTGGATTTGAGAATAATGTTCATACTTAATCTATTTTGTCCAGACTTTTTTGCTTCCATTTTGTCTCCAATAATAAATTACAATCATCATTGGGAAACTTTAAAACTATGGTGTAGACATTCAGCTGAATCATTTTAAACAAATACATAGCAAGAACATTGCTTAAAGAAATTGCGTGAAAAAGTTTACCATATAATAAAATGGTTTCGGAAAAAAAATACATAAAACTCCTATTTATATATAATTCGTGTGACAAATACATAGAATGTAGAACGCGCGACACAACCAAAAGTAGAAGAATTGAGGTGGGAGTGCGATGCTCAAATTTCCCGAAAAAAATGGCAATAAACGTTTCACTTAAAGCAAGGCCCAAGTATGGTGAGTTTGAAGATTTCTTTTAGATGTACGTATCACATTCTTAAAACGAGTTTTACTGTAGGTACAATTAACTTAAAAGACATTAACATTTTTGTATTTTTTAATTGATGAATTTTCCAAATTTGGACCACAAATAATTCACCGGCATTCGCTAGCTCCAAGAGAATCCATTAATGCCACTATGTATTGCAAGTATTATTGAGTTTGAGAATTTATATTTTACATTGTGCCAATCCCCCCCTCTTGGTCATCTTCATACAGAAGGGGCGTATAATTGATTTTTTTAATACTATTGTATTGAACTCTTTTTAAGTATGAAATTAGGAAGCCGCAAAATATTTCATACCTATAGTCTTTAGGCTGCCTAATATTACAAACATTTAATGTACATACATATATGTAAATATATGATCATGCCATAAAGCAAATTATCTGCCTTCTACTCTTTTGCGCTAATTCTCTAAACTTTATAGACTTACTTTCATTTCTGTTTATTATGTTGAAAGTGAATCCCATTGAAACTTAAATGCAAAAAGCTTTGTAAAGTAAAATTAATATTATATAGCCAAGGTACATATTCATCATCATTTCTTTTCGTATGGAATACTTTGGCGTTGAGTTCTTGAGCATCGCAAAATAAATAAATAATTTATTGATGGAGCTATAAATCTATTGAGATTAGTATTTTATCCGTTAATTAGAGAGGTATTACATTTTATCGCGTGTGCTCTTGTATATAATTTTATATGTCGGTGAACTGACAATAGTACGATGAATGTCGAGAGAATTTATTTCTCAATCTTTTTGTCTACCTACAGCATCTGTTGCAGCACGTCAATTCGTTTTTATTGAGCTTAAAGAGGGGTAATATTTTTCTTTGAATTTTGGCATCTCACCTGGGGTTTGTTGCTGCTTACGCCGCGAATCGGGACTATTGTCATCGTGATCATTGTAAAAGTCATCACTTTCTTCCTCATCGTAATCTAGAACCGCGTGAACTTGCGTGTGGGATCCCTGGCCAGCATTTACCTTTGTATATCCTGGTGGACGCTGTGGATACCCAGCCGATGGAGATTGTTGATGGGTTTTCTGTGTCTGTGGCACATTTCGTGAACTATTCGGTGGTTGCGTGGGTGGTGCTGAGTATGGTTGACCGTTGTTGTAATTGTTTTGTGGATTTGCATTGTTAAAGAATTGCTGGGTGTTGCTACTAGTTGACGATGGCGGTGAAGGCATGGTGTACAGACCCTCACCGTATGTCCTTGACGATGGTTGGTAGTTCCGTGGTGTATGCGAAGGTGAGGAGTATGCACTCTGTCCCACTGGTGGCTGAGGGCTCATCGGTGGGGGTGGCAGATAATTATTTCGTGTACGGTATTGTGAATTTCGCGGTGGTGCATAGGGGCTATTCTTATAGAAAGCTTCTTGATCATGCTCACTTTCCGGCAATGGAGCATCATTTTCTTGATGACCTGCCGGACCATATAGTAAATTATTCACCGCTGAAATGTGTTGTGGTGGCGGTTGCAGTGGGTTTAAACTTCCCACCCACGGTTGATTGACAGCACCAAAAGGAAGTGAAAAATTTGCCAAAGCCATAATTGTTGCCTATATGCTATATCTTCCTTCTGCAGAATTTCTTATATGTTCTAGAACACTATTCACACTATTAACACAATTGTACTCAACTACACCCCACTTCATACGCACTTTATGTCTTTTATGGTGAATCAGTTCAATTTTCAATCAATTATATTTAATAGCGCAACACTAATTCGTTTATGCTATACATTTTCCTATGAATGGGTATTTTTCTTCGGAAAACTGTAGAAAGCACATCTTATCATATTTGATAAGTAAAATTTAGTAAATTATTTAAAATTCGTACATTTTTAGCATTGAGAGAAACTGAAATTGTATTATTGTAAAAATATTTGCATAGAAAGTGAAATTTTGACACATCTGGCGTTTTCAGTAATTTATTCAAATTCGTTTGAATACGAATTATATAATTATATCTCCACAACTAAACACATACTATAGCGATCGAGTCTCTTTTTACCTCTTCAATATACACAAATTTTCTATATTCGGTCGATCAAAAAGTTCGTTATATATAATTTTACTTTTTAAATATTCCTTTTTTTTAGCCAGAAAAGGGATAAAACATCTATTTTTTTTCTTTTTTGTACACCCTGTACTTATGTGGAAAATTTAGAACACATTCTCTATTTTTCCTCTTATTTATCAATTCAATGTGTTGACTTGAGGTAAAGTTAGTCATTCATTTTTTTCGGAATTTTATCTTTTATATATGAAATAAAAAAAAAACAGAAAAAAATCTAGTCTTTTTATGGTTTCAGCAAAGCTTCAAACAATATTGACTTAAAAATGTGAAAAATTACTTTACAGCAAGTGTGTGTGTTTTCAATATTGTTACCTTATCTCACACATCTTTTATGTATTTTTTTCTCGTTTATTTTACACTTTCTTCTCGGAAGAAAGTACATATATGTATTAATATTGTAGGTATATTCTTCCTGGAAGTGCGATAGGAATGATAAAATAATACAATTATCACAAAATATTTCCAATGACTATCTTTTAATCAATTATCTCACACAGCCGTGGTGAAAATGTAAAAGGAAAATTATATATCCATCAATTTTATTATTATTTTATATGTAAATTCAAAAAATTGCACGAACGCCGTGTTTACGTTTCATTGAAAATTGCTTCTGAGAAAGACTTCAATGGGAGAGCAGACTGGGAAATAGCTGTGTCAGAATATATTTTTTCTTACTCTACACTCAACATCTCTATATCATTTGATGAGGAAAAAAGTGACTCAGTATTGTAAATAAAAATAAATATGTATTTATATAATACCTAATAATAATTTATGCAAATATTTATTACAATTTCAAATTCATTCATCAAATGTGTGGCTTTTTGTCATGAAGCAGTACACGACATATTTTATTTTATAGAGCATTAATAAGTAGGTACCGCAGGTATACATATCTATGGTATCCGTTATGATATATATTTATTAAAAAAAAACACATTCAATTCAAATTCAATTCCTGCTATATGTTAGTCGAAATGAGCATTTAAAAATTACATACAATATTGCGATACAATCGAAGAAAAAATCAACATTTTACGAGACGATGCAGAGATGCTCGTATGATAATTATATACACACACATGAGAAAAGCTGCTTTTCACCTCATCTCTATAAGAAATTTTTCGAAATAACCAACTCAATGTCATAACTCATTACGATTATCTGGTGTCATACAGAGATTCCATGCATATATAAAAAAATATATATATTCCCATATTCTCTGTGTGTAAAAAGGAAAAGAAGTTTTTCGTGTAATTTTTCGATCTGTTTTCTTTTTTATAATAATTCTTCCATCCATGAGCCAATAATTAAATTAAAGAAAAAGCAACGATCACACTGGCGCCATTGAGAGACAATTTAATATGCCAAAAAACCACACAAAATTTTCTTTATTCAAAGTAGCGATAGTTGAGCATTTTAGCTATATATGAATATACTATCTGTATATATAGTAAACTCTCACATCAATAAATCTCACTAAACACCCATCCAAAGTCGTTTTATAAAGAGAAATTATTATTTAAATAAAAGCACTTTTTGGAGTTTTTTTTTAATAAATGTAAAACTAATCTTTCATAGCTGATATTGCTTTTCCATTTCCTCTCATTTTAATGAATTAATATAAAATGTAATAAACATTTTGAATCAGGACTGTAATCCTTTGAGAAAATGATGCATTAAAAAATTTCTAACACTCCAATAATCCAACTGATTTATTTATACACTTTTATTGCAAAATATATTTGATAAACTTCACTTTTACTTAAAAAAAAAAGATCGCGCGATTTGAGAGAGAGGTGATCGCACGATCATGTGTTTCCACGGCGAACAACCAACTGAGACTGAATGTATTTGATATTATGCAAATATACCAGACTCCGCAGTGTGTAAGGTATATTAAATTTTTCTCCACGCGTCACCCTCACCACATGCTTCATGCACAATTGTGTACAACACTATGCTATACATATGTAACCTAAAGAGCTATTGTATGTATTAAACATCCATAAGAGAGACGTCATAATACAGCGCGACGGTCATGTGTTGTACCTTCTCTTAAAACGCGCGCCAAACTTCTGCAAAACTGTACTTACTTTTGAGTCGTGTGTGATTCTCAAATAAATTGAGTTTCAACACTTTTACGTACACAATATATTATACTGCAAGATCGCAGTGATGTGATGGTACATCAGGGTGACACTGCAGTAAGTTTTTACAAAATTAGATAATCATCCTAAGTATTTGACATTCAAATAAGAATAATGTACAATGTACCTGTTGAGTTTCTTAAATTAGCATTTATACAACCCATACGAAAACAAAAACTATATATATATTTTAAAAATGTATAAATATTTGATGTTCTATGATTTCCAAATTCAATCTTTATAGTCTAAAGCAATAGGCATCTTTAGAATCATCTTGAAATGAAATGAAATCATCATTATGTACCGCAAAGAATTAAATATCCTAGAAGTTAAGTAATGTTCTTTTTATTTCTTATTCTTATTTCTTTAGTATGTGATCATTTAATGACATTTTTTATATGTACTTTTAGTCTAGATTTTGTAAATAAAACGAACACAGTGGTGTAATGAGAGAGGACGCTTTGGTGTTTTAAAGAAAATAACTGAATTTCAGATTAAAATTATATGAAAAATATCGTAAAAAGTATTTATAAGCAATATTAAAATATTAAACGTTAAGAGAATAGCTCAAAATTATCAAAAGTTGCTTATTCAAACGCAATAGTCCTTTATATGGTTTAGTAATTTTTACTCCAAAAATATTCTTCTTAATCGTTTTAAGAGTAATTCAAAAACTATCTGACAGCCTAAAAACATTTCCGTTAATAAATTCCAGCTCGACCCCTGTAAGAACAATAATCGTATTGGTAGACTATTGTCGAAAATTTAGATTAAGAATCTTTTAAAGCAAATTGATTGAAATTTCATCCCGATTTGTTAAATAAAATGTAAAAAAGAGGATAAAGGTGTCAAATATTTAACATTGATTACATGTAAAGTCTACATCACGAAAATACACACACATACATGCAATAAAGTTTTACAAAGAAAATAGAGGAATATATTGAGATCTTTTGAAAAAAATTTCACAAGGTTTTATCACTAAATAAAAAATTGTATCACAATCTTACTGATTTGTAGCAGTAAATTGGATTTCACGATGAAATTCTAATTATCAGGAAAAATCAAGAGCAATGAAGAAAAGGATGATGCTTTAATTTTCTATGAAGGAGGAGCTTTTCTTAAGAATGCAAAGAAAGTTGTATTAAAAATTTAATCTCCACATATTTAAGAGATTCAATTAATTAATATGAAAAAAATTTCAAGCACCACATTTTAGCACCATTACTCACACAATTTACAGAGAATTTCATGAAGGAATTCTGTATCAAGTGAACGTCATCATTTTTGCACACTTACGGATACACGTCTTGGAGATTTTTCTCTCTACTCACCAGTAAAGTTGGGAAGAAAAGTTTCCACATGATTTCTGTAGAGCGTCTTTTTTTCAGTCTGACTTTGCAAGTGTACTTTCGCGAACTTCCCAGAAAATGTATGACGTATAGTAAATTGTAGATCCGTTAATCCTTTGTGAATGCTGCATTTTATCCGGCAAAGGCACTTGAGGTTCCATCTTTGGGCAAAATTAATATCCCAATCCATATTTGATTTTTAAAAAATTGTATATAATTAGTTTTTTTTTAAAGGAAATAACATTTTAAAAAATATCCTTTTATTATACTAGATATTAAAGACAATAATATATTCTTTTCAAAAGCAGGTATAGCTTACCTCAAACAACCTATTTGCATTAAACAACATACAAGGAAGAAAATAAGTTACGATAAATATGTGAATTCTCAACGAAAAAGTTATGCAATATGTGTACGGGTACATGCACGCAATTTTTCTCATAGCATTGACTTTGGCTTTTTAATTGAGTTATAATATTACAGAAAGAATTATGACCCACTTAAAATAATTAATTTGAATTGTGTAATTGTGACAAAAAGGTGAAGAGATAATTAGAATGATAAAACTTATGTGTTTGCTTTTAACGAGACACTAACAAACATGCTTGGAGGTCTAAGAGAAAAGAAAATAATTAGTGATAATCTTACGTTTCAATGATTACAGAGATTAATCATTGAAGTGAGAAAATAAAGTTTGATTGAGGTAGAATGCGAAAGTCATGATTTACCCCCTTATTGTATTCTTGGTGATATTTTGTATATTAAATCAACTCTTAAATCTCATACACACCATAAAAATTAATTCTGCAGGTCGGTTGACCTCGCTTTTGTGTGAAATGTTTAATGTATTAGTCTCACGATTCTTGATCGCGCAATTTTATTAATTTATTACAAAGAATTGCACCAATTTTGTCGCTCCAGTCTACCAAATACACTGAATGGATAAAAAAAATTGCAATTTAGTACTAGTTTAACGAACTTTTGGTGTCAATACAAATTCCATATACATTTACCACCAAATTCAAGGATTGCTAATTCTTAGACTTTTGCTCTCATATATTTTTTATATGACAAAACCGTAGAAATGGAAAGTACCCTGAAGCTGTACGTACACCATATGTATGTATATAGTAATGGTAATAAAAAAAATCAATAAGCAATAATACCGGTCACACCCAAGAAGTGAATGCCACACTTTATTTTAATCTATATGTACCTACTTTATTGTCATTGTGCTAAAACTCAAAATAAATACGATCAACATTTTAATTATTGAGTGTTTAAGCTATACATTTTACTCTTCCTGTACTAGATAATGATATTTGAAAGTCAAAAACAAGAGATTATATTTCAAGAAATAAAATGCCAAGAACGTCTTAATTTTTTGTTTAAATTACCAGATCATTCAGTTCTAAGTTGATGATTTTCTAGACATTACAAAATTGAAGAAAAAGCAAAGTGAAATTAACTTGGAGGATGATCTGGCAGTAATGGAGCGCTATACCGCGAAACTGATTTAGTTTTGTAACGAATAAATGATTTATAAAAAAAAAACCTACAAGTAGGAGCTTTCCGAATTTATTTTTTTTTTATATTTAATAACTCGTTCGCGGAAATTGTGAGGAAAATCAAAAGAAATATTACCTACCTAAGTTAAAAATCGAGCGAATTGAGAGTCATTATCTACATATTTCCCATTGTTTTATAATTTAGATTGCTATTTATAAAAATCACATTATAGTGATTTGGTTGCTGTCAGCTATTGGAGCTATAGTGTATAGATATCATTTCCTGACTCTAACCAATCACTCACCTCAAAAATGCTCAATTGAGAAATGCCTTGAAAACTGCCACCTTTTTTGTGATCACCACATGCCAATTAAAATTTTAACACTATGTCATTCGCAAAACTCAGCGCAATCCTTATCGGATTCTGGATTTGTGTATCAATAAGAGTTTCCCCATAGAGATGAAGAAAAAAATCTTTCAATGAATTTAACTCACATCAGAGATTATGATTCTACTAAATCCTGTATGTCTCAATCGAAGCGGAACTCAATCGTGAAACACCACTCATTTTTTTTCCTATTCATATAGTACGTTTGTGAATATAGAATGATTAGAAATCACATATAAATCTGTCAACTGACATCTTTAAATTCATGTGGCTTCATATTTATACATTGTCATACATATCCGTCTTTGAAAATATTTCTGGACCTATAATGCTAACGAGTAATGGATACATAGTGACAAAAACGACACAAAAGTATTTCATTGAAAAATTTGCAAATACATAGGGGAAGACGGGGTAATTTGGCCACTTTGGCAAAGTCATTAATGGGAATATCTCAAGTATGGTAAATGCTAGAAAATCCTTTTCTCCACAGTTTATACTCCCCATAGAGATAATCAATCGTACCAAGTTTGAGGAAAATCCGATCATTAGATTTTCTTTTATTTTATAAAAATCATTTTTTCACTTTTTCAAGTGCTTTTGGCATTTTGAATGTACGTCATTTTCGAAAAATTTTTAACACTTAAAAATTAACTTTTAAGCCATTAAGGGTCATTGATCCATCATAAACACGATAGTGACATCCATTTTCCGATATCTCAAACAGATTTTCCTGTGGGAATGGTTTTATCCGGAAAATTGGAGTGGGGTAATTTGGCCACTTGAGTTTTTCCGGCACATTTTCCGACGCACATTTAAGATATTTATTGTGGTTATGCCTTTTAATGTTTTCTTATAGATTATAAGCAAAGTAGGATAAAAAATTTTAACTAAAAAAAGAAATTTATGATAATTTGAAAAATGGCCTTTTTGAGTTCATGCTCGTTTATGGTTCAGAAAATGATAAAGTTTGAGGCTCTGTTAAATATTTTTATCTGGCAAATTACTGGAAACGTATCTTAGATAAATATCCTATCTACCAATAAAATAATCAAAAAAATAAATTTTTTTTATTGTCCAAAAATTTTTAATGTTTAATAATTTGTGCGCCAAACTGTCCAAATTACCCGTGCTCGGGGTAATTTGGACACTAAGCTAAGGGTCCAGGAAAATGGAAAATTCACCCATTTCTCATCGAGATAGAGAAAAGTGTTTTATGGGGAAGTTGTAGGCCGGAAAATTTCCTACAAAATAGGGCTATTTGGTTTTCTTCATACTACCAAACTTGCTTGATATATCCCAAAAACCGCCAAAGTGGCCAAATTACCCCGTCCTCCCCTACCTATTTGATAAAAAAAAACAGCTAAAACGCCATATAGCCTAAGGCAGTTTTTAAAGCAGATTATTGAACACACATAGTTTTTTTTTTTATAACGTTTTCTACAACATAATACAAATATGTTAGGGTCATACTAAAAAATCTGACTAAGCGAACATTTCAATGTTTTCTTGTAATAGTGGGTCCTATTCTGTGACCGATAAATCTTTTAAATTTTTAAGAATTTGTATTTAAATTTCAAGAATTTGTTCTGAAATTTTAACAATTGAAAGGATTTCTTTAATTCCACATTCCACGTGGAATTGTCTATTATGTAAAATAAATCATATAATAAGAACAAGAATATAAAAATCACAGAAGGAATTTACCTGATTTTGTATGGGAAAATCATTCATTCAAAGAAACAATCGCGATACGCGTTATCTTAAAGAGAATCAAAAGGAAGAATGTAAAATAGCTAAAGAGACCTCCAATTTTTTACTGGGACGAGTTAGGAAAAGCTGGCAAAAACTTATCCAAAAATGTTAACAATGACGTCACTTTTGTTATTTTATCTTTAAATGTTATGCTTCATTGGCTTCATTGATGATTTTTAACGAGTTATTTTTATGCTTTTTTATAAAAATAGCGAACAGAACAAGTACTTTGTAGCGCATTTTTATTTTAAAATTTTTGTTAGATTTTTTCTCTATCATAATTTTTGCTTAATATCTTTCATTTCACAAAACTTTGAATGCACCCAACGTATCAAAATAAGATCAACTTCGTAAGTCGCCTACACGATTTCACGACCTTCATGTTTTTACACATATATGTATAATATACTTTGCATTGATTACGCTTCCAAAATAATTAACATGATCTGGATATCCAATGTATTCGGTACTTATCATGTTTAGTATTTGTTACGATCTCTGAAACGATACTTCCCTATTAAAAATGTATACACAAATTTTATTATTATCGAGTGCAGCCGAAAAAAAAACAAATTGCTATGTAATTTATATATAGACAAAAATTTATTTTGGTATGACATGTAATTACAAGTTTTTTTTTTCTTTTAGAAGTGCATTTTTTCTTTTATAAGTGCAATTCATTACAAAAATTTGTGTGTTGTGATTATCCCCAAAATTAAATAATAAAGCCATGTGTAAATTTCTTTTCTTCCTTTAACTTGTAAATTTAAATTCTAACGAGTATTTCACAAAATATTTTACTATACCTTACTAACATAGAAGATCCCTTTATTATTAGTAAATTTCACAGAAAATGTGTAATTTAATTACGCACATCTTGAATTCTTTCAGTGACATAAAATTGTGTAAAATATTTATTGATTACATAAATTCACTATGTAAAGTGGATTCTCTTATGGTTGTGAAAAGAAAAGAAATGAAAAATAAAGTGAATGGAATGTTGTACAAAATGTGATTTTTCTATAAAATAATGATAAAATTCCTTAATTTATATACGAAAAAATAACATCAGAAAACTATACAACTAATTAACTATAGTCTGTACAATTTCTGCAACTTTCCTTACAGATTCTCCAGTAAGGAATGTTCGGTGATTCCCTTCGACAGAATGAATTTTCACTTCCTTTTCGCAAATCTAAAAGTGGTTAAGAAAAAAATAGTATTTTTATTTAATACACTAAAATACTAAAAAGTTCTAGTTAAAATACTAACCCCGCTTAAATCATAGTCTTCGGAAAATTTGGTGACACCAGATGTGCATTTAATGAGAGTCACGTCAGACATTATCTTCCCGGTTGGTTGGTATGTATCACCAGCCAATAACTTCTTATAGAATGTGCTTGCTGTGACAGATATCTGTAGAAGTAAGAAAAAAAAACAATTGTAAAAAAGATTCATCACTACTTCAAAATGTATCTCATAGATACTTACCAGTTCATGATTATGCTTGGTAACTTCGTGAACCAATTCTGTGCATCTCCTCAATCTGTCCTCGTATGTAGGGAGAATTTCTAGTTCTTTCCCAACAGCTGAATAGTCAAGGTGCCCGGCAACCATGGCAAAATATGCAAGCGAATACGCTTCATCGTGGGCTTGAGATCCAGCAATTGCTGATCTCTGCTTCTGGGATTGCGTGTGAGAACTCACATATCGCGGAGATCCATCTAACATGATCACACTACTTTTCTCTTTGAGCTCACGCTCAAGCTGCCATGCCATTTCGTATGCAACGGCTGCGCCATAGGAATACCCAGCGAGAACATAGGGACCCTTACTTTGAATTGTCTTCATTTGGTTAATGTAGAATTTCGCGATGTGCTGAATCGATTCAAGGGGAACATCAGCAGTACATTGAAGGCCCCAAACTGGACAATTCAGCTCTGCTGCCAATGGTTTCAAAGCTGCTACAACACCCTCAATAGCGTGTATCTGTGAAAATTAAAAATTATATGTTGTTTAGATAAACAAAATGCTAAATAACCATTGGTGTGTTATATTGTTACGGTGAGAAGAGTGAGAATGACGATAATAGGTAATTTCTCTTACCACAAACAATGGTCTCTGTTTGCTATTTTCCGTTGCATTTGATGAAAGACGCACCAATACTTCAGTTGGCATAAGCTCTTGGGAGAATTCAGCTTGCACAGCCATCTCATTTTCAGCATCCAAGTCATCTTTGTTAGACATAGAGCTGCCCAAAACAGGCGATGGCGTTGTAGCTCCACTCTCTAGTAGATAAAAAGACGGAACAAGTTAAAAATTAATAAATTAGGTACAATAATTACATTTCTGTAAATATGCTTAAATACACTTACCAAAAGCCTTTAGTTTTCCAAACGTAAGTTGCCTGATCTCTTGTGCATTTAGTACCAAATCGTAATTCCTCTCAAGAGTTTGTTTAATTTCTGCACCCATCAGTGAATCCATACCCAAATCTGCTAGTGTTGATGAGTTAGAAATATTCTTCAAGTCCTTGAGTCCAAGGATATTTGCTATGCATGTCACGAGACTCATTCGTCCAGTATTATCAGCCTTCCTCTTTTCCGCCACCACCATTGATGCCAACACAGGGTGAGGTTGTTGTAAAAATAGATCCATTGTCTGCAAGCAAGATACCATCCTCTGGGGCAGAGTACCACCCACTATGGTTTCATTGTCACCCAGGTGTTCAAGTACCAGACCTGTATCACCAATTGCTCCCCATTGAATGGCCGTACCAGGATAACCAGCAACCTGACGAGCTTCGCATATTCTCTCCATTGCAGAATTAGCCAATCCATAGTTCACCTGACCAATGTTACCGCGTCCACATGATACACTGGAGAAGCAGATAAAGTAATCCAAGTCAGGACAGAGCTCTCGTGAAGCAGTATCGAGGAACTTTGTGCCGTCGACTTTAGGAAGACACACTGTGCGGAAGTCAACCTGCTGTTGATTTTCAAATAGCCCATCGCGAAGCACGGCGGCTAAATTGAAAATTCCACCAACAGGACCCAATTTGCTGGCCTCTTTGAGTAGCTGCTGGGCTCCCTTCTGTGTAGTTACATCATTTTTGTCCACCACCACAGTTACACCCTTTTCCTTCCATCGACGAACCATCAGAGATTGATAGCCGGTCTTAATTCCACTGCGGGACGTGGCAACGATATTCTTTGCACCTCGAGAAATTAACCAATGAATAAGCTCGAGGCCAAATCCACCCAGACCACCTACAATCACATATGTCTTCTCTTTGTGCATGTAAGTTCGCGGAATTGCAGAGATGAGCTTAGGTGGTGGAATAAGTTGCTTCTGCTTCTCTTCGTCACGTACTTTGATGACCACCTTTCCGATGTGCTTACCAGATGCCATGAAACGGAAAGCTTGCTCCACTTGTTGATCAGCAAACACACTTGTAGGCAGTGGTCGGACAGCACCATTCTTGATACCTTCATTTACGAGTTGTACTACTGTAGCAATGGTCTCGTCATCACCTTCCATAACACTGTCCAGGAGAATTCCATGGAAGCTGGTGTTTTTGAGGAATACTGACATGCCCAGGGGGCTGTTGTTGTTTAGATCGAATTTTCCAATCTCCAAGAATCGCCCATTGAGTCCAAGACACCTTACTGATGCTTGAAGTTTCTCTTCAGCCAAAGAATTCAGTACCAAATCCACACCTTTGCCTTTAGTCTCACGCATAATTAATTGTTCAAATGAACAATCACGCGAATTACCAATGTGTTGGTCCGTCAACTGTGGGAAGGTTTTCTTGAGGAATTCTCTCTTCTCTTTGCTTCCAACCGTCGTGAATACCTTTAGCCCGGCGTTGAGAGCAACAGAAATAGCAGCTTGTCCAACACCACCAGATCCAGCGTGAATAAGAATACTCTCACCCTTCTTCATTTTGCCGCGCATCACAAGCGCATAATACACAGTAGAATAGACACATGGGATTGTTGATGCTTGTTCAAGTGTCCAAGAATCTGGTACGCGCCACAGCATATTTTTCTGCACAACGCATGTTGTTGCAAGTGATTTTGCTGATACCATTGCCATAATACGATTTCCCTTTGTATCACGTCCAGAAAATTCTAATCCAAGAATACAGTCTTGCTGTGCCAGGTCTCCTGGTAGTGCATCAGCAGCAAGTTTTCCGGAACTTAACATTACATCACGGAAGTTAACAGGCGCATAATAAACAGTGCAAAGCTCAACACGAGGATCTTTAGGGTCTGGCCGATCGCGGCAGAGAGGTCCCTCAATCCATTTCAAGCTGGATAAATCTCCCTTTGTTAGAGCATTAACATATGCGTGTTCGACTTGCAGACTCGGCACATTCGGTTGATACTCCAACTTGAGGTGCCGGAAAGTTCCCCATGTATTGTTCTTAAGTACATTTGTAATTAGATCCTTTGCCACTTGATTCGCATAGATAGGATGTGAAAGAGAGAATGCCGGCGCATCGGTGTCTTGGATGAAGAATAATCTTGCATATTTACCACCTGCCTCATTCTTGACGCAGTTTATGAAGCCTACAGCGCCAAACAACTCCTCACCCTGGCATACAACATAAACCAATTTATTCTCGCTTTCTGCCGTAAGAATGGACAACTTAAGATTTTCCAACCAATCGAAATTCTTTTCGGTCACATTAATCACTTGGATATTCACAGATTTTACATCAAAAGCTGGACGTAGGAGAATAAATTCCCTCTTGGAGCACATTTGGGACGAAACTACAACATAGTTCAGTTTGGCAAAGAGCTTGTTGTCACGATTGCTGCTTTCTAAGGCAGATTCTTCAAGCAGGATGAAACCATCTTCTTTGATGGATTCCTTGAGATTCCTCAATATTACTTCAGAATTGGGACGTGTGAGAACATCCGCAGCGATACACAAGTGGCAACCCGATTCTACAGGTCCAGCAGTGATATCCTTGGCAACAAGGCGGATCTCCACATCTTTTACTAATTGCTGCAATTGAGGTGTACTGTGGGCTGTTACGATAGCTACATCGCTTGCTAGTGTGGGCTCATTTTCAATTATTCGTTGTACAACTGTGCTCAAAAGTGCCTCTGGCGCTCTATCTAGGAGCAACTCGGCCGTTTTGATTTTAAGAGCTCCTTTGCAATTCTCAATTGCGAGATGTACAGCACTTGTGATAGCATGCTCCCTTGAAACATCTGATTGCTCTGAGAGATCGTGACTATTATAATTTGGTATGAAGGTATATCTCTCCAATTTGGGTGGAGCTTGGGAGCCTTGGCGTCTTGGAGCTAAGGATGCTCGCAGTCCACGCATTTCTATTCCACCACTCTTGATAACATTGATATCCTTATACATATACACAGGGAAAACGGATCTTTCTCGTTCAGATGTGCTATATTCCTCAGCTAATTCAAGATGCTTTTCTGGGTTAATGATGACTTTTTCAATGCGAGTCGGCAAGTATAATTCACGCAAGTCCTTTCCCATGATACTAAATTGAAGCATAGTATCCATAAAGCTCACCCAATTTTTCTCAGCCCATTCCAAACTTCCTGTGTCTGCATTGGAATCTGTATGCACAACACCACGGAAGGGTCCATTGTAATCATATCCACGAAGTCGTAATTCCTTATAGACATCATTTGTATCTAATATCAAGCCATTTTTGGATTCAGGAACAGGATCCAGTGGTAACTCTTCTTGATCAATATTTTCAGAAACTCGAATAGTTCCTGACATAGCTAAGGAGCCACCTTCACAGATTTCAAACTTTCCTGAGCCATCAAAGAAATTAATTCCAAACTTAACTGAACCATCTGCGGGCAGAATTGTAGCACGGTGAAATACAAGGTTTTCCAAAACAACTGGCAAACGATCATAGTTATTTCCTTGAGTTTTAGCAAATTGGCGCCAAGCAAGCGTTATGTATCCCGTGGCGGGGAAAAGAACTCGACCATCAATGGTGTGTCCCATCAAAAAGGCATCTTCCTCGTTGCTAAGATTGAAATCCACAAGTGTCTCACCAGAGGTACTATCTGATCCAAAGTAAGGTACTATCCACCTTTGGGAGTGATCCCATTCAATTTTAGAGTTGAGCATAGGAGTTCCACGTCCCACAGGGAATGATACTGGACGGAAGAGCTTGTTAACAGCTGGCTGTGCCCCAGCTCCATAGAGCTTTCCAATGTTACTCAGCAGAAATTGGAGGTTGTTCTCATGATTTCGTTTCACGAGACTCAAGTTAGTCACATCCTTTCCAAGGGATCGCTTTAGAATGGCCTGAAGAAGCCCATGAGGTGCTACCTCAATGCAAATGGCATTCTTGGGAATGTGTTTAATTGCTTCATGGAATAACACAGGGGACAGAAGATTGTTCACATGGTAAGCTGCAGAGCTTTGCTTGGCCAATGGTGTATTCCATGCGCTCTCTGGAATGCTCGAACTTACCCATCGATCTGTGCGATTCTTTGGATTTGGAATGATCTTATCAAGAGACTTCTTCAACTTCGGACCTGCATCCGCAATGTACTTGCTATGAAAAGCTATTCCCGATGAATTGACAGCCTTTGCAAATACTCCTTCCTTGTTCAGGATTTCCACAAACTTGTTGACAGATTCTGTAGGTCCAGATATCTGAAAAGGCGATAAAAATAAGTTATTTAAAAAAAGGTAATCAATCAGTATAAATAAAATTCTTTCAAGAACACTAAGGTTACATTTTTTTAGAATATACATACACTCATGTTTTCCAAAATTTAGTTTGTTTCTTATCTAATAATATAGTATCTACTAACTATTGTGCGTAACTTACCGTAACGCTATCTGTGCTGTTGTGACAGGCAGGAATGATATCCTTTGGCAAGCGTTTTAAACATTCTTCCCATGAAAGCCCAACAGCTGCCATAGTTCCAGGTGTCAGATTGGTATCTTGAATACTCTTTCCTCGCCAATACGCTGCAAGAACGGTTTGTTCAGGTGTAAAGCATCCATCAGCGTAAGCGCAACCCAATTCTCCAACAGAATGACCTACAATGCCTTCAGGAATAATGCCCAAATGCGTCAGGACATCAGTAAGAGCCACTTGCAAGGTAGCAATTGAAACGAATGAATTCAATATGTCGAAACGAGATTCATCCAATTTTGTCACAACATCAATCAGATCGATGCCTTCGGGACGCAGAGCTTCAGCGCATCGATGAATGCTCTTGCTGAAGACATCAATTTGCATCAATTCTTTTGCCATATGGGCCCATTGGGAACCCATACCTGAGTACACGAACCATATGGGGCGCTTTGTTTCAGTCAACTCAATTACTTCACGCAGAGGTTCACCCTTGTTCACAACAGTATACCCACGGTAGTTATGTAGAGGAATATTCTTAGTGTGAATTTCATTCACTAGTGCCAAATACTCTTCATCTTCTGCATGTGCCTCAATGTCCTCTAAGAGAGTTTGGACAGCATCGATAGTACGCCCGGAGACAACAGCCAAACGTGCTGATCCATCTACTGGGCTGATATTTTTGGGCTTTGGATTTGACTTCATAATGACATGAGCATTGGCCCCACCAAAACCAAATGAATTGAGAGCAATGATACCTCCATTCCATGGAGTGTTCTTGTCCACGACTTTCATACGGCCATCAAGTATGCCATATAGATCTGGATTTGGGTTTTTGTAATGCAAATTTCCTGGAATGACCCCTTCCTCCATGGCGATAAGCATTTTAGCAATGGAACACACCCCTGATGCTGGTTCCGAATGACCCATATTAGATTTTACCGACCCAATGAGAAGAGGTGTCTTCCGATCCTTGCAGAAGAAATCACAGATTGCATTTACTTCCTGTGGATCCCCAACTTTAGTTCCAGTACCATGAGCTTCGACATACACAACATCGTGTGGATTGAGATTAATGTCTTCGAATGTCTCTTTAATGAGTTTCTTCTGCATTTCACCAATCGGATATGTTATACCCTGCTCCTTGGCACCATCGGTATTTGTTCGTATATTGAGGATCGTTGAATATACTCGGCGGGCATCTTTAGCTCTCTGCAAAAATGTCACAACGCATCCATCTGATCGCACATATCCAGCTCCGGATTCATCAAATGCCTTACAAGCTCCATCAGCACTCAACATGTTCAACCTCTTAAATTGCAATGACATTGTGGGTTTAAGGATGATACCAGCCCCAGCAACAATGGCAGCATCACAACGTCCAGCACGAATATCTTCGAATGCCTGAGCCATTGCATAGAGGGAACTGGAGCATGCTGTATCCACAGCATAGCTAGGACCACAAAAATCAAACGTGAATGAAAGTCGGTTGGCAAACATTGCTCGAGCACATCCCGTTAAGCCATATCCATTGACCAAATCTGGATCACTGCACCAGTACTGTTCTGTCTCTGATGCTGACACACCAATGTATACACCGGTACGCGAACCACGCAAATCCTGAGGATTGTACCCTGTAAAACGAAAAAAAAAACAGAATGCATTAGATGAGCATTTTTAGAAATCGCACATTTTTGTGAATTAAGAATGACGTCAGACGTAATTTTGTTGTTGGAAAGATGATTCGTCAAATGTTGGGTGAGTACATAAAATCAACAACCTCTTGAAGAAAGTGCGTCATATTGTTTTGACTTGGCAACTTTTTTTTCACAAATAATGGTATATTTATATTTGAAAAATTCTTTCGTATTCCCATGTACGCACACGTATGTAGTATATAAAATACATAATGTAGGTACTTTTTCATTAATCTTCAAGAGAAGGGGAATTTATATGGAAAAAATGAAAATCTGACACCAAAGTTTGAAATAAATATGTAGGTACTAATTTAATTAAATCAACACAATAGTATGTAACTAAAACTGAATTTTAGAAATCAAGAAGGTCACACTAATGAGTTTACTATGTCAAACTTTAGAAGTTTAAAAAAACAAAACGGTAGTCGTTAATAGATACAAGTGCAGTTAATGCACTGAACTTATGAGATAGCTAATCTAGAACGTCTAGAAATAATATTTAAGATAAAATCTTGGCCAGATAATGACCCTTTGGTGAGGAGAGATGCTTCCCATAATGGACAATGTCAGCAAGTATAATTTGTATAACCTTCACAGAAAATCTTATATTGAATTTTTCAATACACTTCACTGTGTGACGTTAAGTACGGATATTTACAATGAATTCTTCAAATAATGTCATTATACATGTATAAAATATTCTATTGGGTAAAAAAGCCATTTTGTATGTACAGTACACCTGAATAGTCTGCTCAATTTTTTCTCACCTGAATCTATAATTGCTTCATGAGTTGACTCGAGAAGCATTCGAAGAACAGGATCCATCCCTTCGGCTTGCTTCTGATGAACACCGAAGAAGGTTTGATCAAAGTTTTCCAGATCTTCCTGCTTTATTTTTCCCAGACGCGTAGGTAGATCATACAGACCACTAGGCCAACGACGTGGATCATCATTGACCATGTCGACACCATTGAAGAGATTATTCCTAAACTCCTCAATGTTGGAACTCTCAGGCAAACGACCTGAGAAGCCTGATATTACAATTTCATCATGAAAAGGCCGTATGTCATAATGGTTTCCGTTCCCCAGATCTCTGGGAACACCATGTCTGGTGTCAGAAGAAACATCCTCGAACCTGGCGGGCATCTCTGCTGCACGTGAATTGCGTCGTGTTTTCTTCTTTCGTTGTCGATTTCTTCGAGATGGAATGGTGCCTTATTAGAACACCAGAAACTGCAAAAATTCTTGCTCGGTTTATGTTGTGAGGTAGATGAAGATTCTGTAAAATCACCAAAAGGAAAATTCGATAAAATTCAAAGGAACTATAAAATGTAGTACATTTAATTAGTTAAAAAAAGCTCTGTAAGTATGCTGTAAAATATATACTGCCATTTGAGAAAAATTTAAGCACAAGTTACAAAAGAAAGGAAAAAAAACAGTTGAAGCGAATAATTTACTTTTTGTATGAATCTGTATATTTTGTTATATACATACAAATGCCTATAGTCATAAGCAGTAAAAATATTCTTTGGCAAAGCGTAAAGTCATAATAACTTTGTTTTGTATAGGATGTAAAAAAGGTAAAAAAAGGACACCTTCTCAGGTCAACAACCGCTCACATTAAAAGTGATTGATTTGTATTGGAAAGTACAATAACTTTAGAATATTTTGATTAAGTTTTTGTGTGGTATGACGTGTTTAAAATTAGATATTATGTACATTGTTCTTCATAAATTGAAAGGGGAATTTGTAACAACGAGGAAATGATAGCATATACATAAATTAAAAGAAAATCATTTCCCCCAAGAAATGGAAGAAACTAGGATTCTTGACTACACCACTGGAATGAGGTATAATTGAAGAACATGTATTTGGCTTCATTCATATGTTTTTTTTTTCATTTGTTTTGTATTATGATATGTATGCATATATATGTAGATATGTACAATGTAATGTAGTATATATTGTATTCATTAGGACATTCAACAGGATAGACTGTATTATGTATTACATATTGTACTTTTTAGAATGTAGGAAGCGAAAAAAAATGTAAAAGATTAGAAAAGTAAGAAATAAGGAAAAAATGACATTGAAATGATAGTCCCTATTACGCAACGTCTATCTTATGATCATGACTTTAACGTGGAAAAAGCGATTGAGGCAATTGAAGTATGAAATTACAAATCTTTGCACTCACTGATAACGCAATGTCAATGTCATAGTCGCATAAAAGTATGTACAGGAGTTACCAATGTGACCGCAACATTGCTTGACTTCTAACTTTAAGACTTTTTTTTATAGATGTTATCTTACAATAAATTTTACACAACAAATTTAGTTTATGCACATAATTTTGAAAAACTATTAGGAACTTTTTGAAATGTTTTATATTTTGTAGGCTTTTTTTATTGCATAACGTATGTAAAAAAAATGAAAATGCAAATACAGCAAATATCACTTGCCAACCACACTTTAGGCATAAAATGTTATAATGTAACTATCTGTACATATAGGTACTGATAACATCAATCTAAGCTTTGCTTATGTATAGATGGTTAACTGTTATAAATACTATGAGATTACGGAGATCAAATAGGATATGGTGTGATTGCCATTAAGTTATAAATCAACTAAGGTTAAATACATTATCAACACAAAAAAAGAAATTAAAACGACAATTAACTAAAGAATAATCTGACGACTTTGACACTCATGTGGTGCACAGGTGGATGATAGAAACATAGCTAATTGAGTAAAAAAAAGTAAATATATTCACTGCAAACTTTGTAGTTTATTATCGTGAATATTGTTTTTCAATTTAAAAAAGCACTTTTAGAGAAATATTTGACTCTTGACTCTATTATAAAAGTTATAATTAAGTAAAGTTATAATTTGTAATTTAAAAGTTGCAAAATTTTAAATACAAATTCAATTTCTTCAAAGAAAAAAAATACACGTTAGAAAATTTATCACTTTAACTAAAAAACAATTTAAATATCATTATAAATAATTAAAGAACGATCTCATACTATTAAGTACTCTATTTTATACACCAAGTCCATGTAAGAACATTTTTTTTGAGTGAAATATACTTAATTAATTTGGCTGAAGCACCAAATCAGTGTGATAAGTAGATGTTTTCCTTTTTGTATAAATGTAATATGAGTCTTCAATTTAATACTCAGATCACATTAGTAGTAACAAAAATTATAAGTTTAGTATTTTAGTTTAAATGGACAGGGTCATATGGCATCCTATTTTCTTTTTGTACATTTCAACAAAAGTTTCTCTGTCTAATAAAAATATGTTTAATCTTTTTGTATCTCCCATAAGATTTCATAGTGGGTTCAGCGTACTTTAAAAAAAAGGCTTAATTAAATCTACAAAGGATTAATTGCAGTGAATATTCTATTATTGAAAATTGTGCTATTAGGTTAATATGTTATAAATTTACCTCTTTAGAAAATCTAAGAAGAGAAACCCCAAGTTAAATCGGTTTATTTAGTTTAATTTTCACTTCCTTAAATTCTTTTGTTGATGAATAAATGCAGATTGTTCTAAGAGCTTTGAAAATGAAACCTCTAGGAGCCAAAGCACAATTTGCAAAGAAACTACTTTTAGAATTTACGTGATCACCGTTTTGTAAGATTTTTCCGTTGTAGTAAATTAGGAGCACTAAATTGAATTTTTTTGCACTATGTATACACTTTTTTCACTTTATAGAGAGTTCAAGTATTGAGGCAAGGCCCAAAGTAGAAAGCAAATCCAGAATGATTATGTTGCTTCTATAGCTAAGAATTCTGGATCCTTCCACTTCCACTGAAGCGTCGCACAAGACTGACTTGAAAATTCAATGATTGCAGCGTTTTTGATGGTGATGTGTACTGAAACCCAGTGATTTTTTTCTTCAAGCTTTTCCCCATCAACTCATTCATATATTCTCTTTTTCTCACATAAATGATGTGCAGATGAAGTGTGCTGTATACACATTACATACGGAGAACCTTCATATGAGAGTTCGCGAAAAGTAGGTATACATAACTCATCGCAAAATTCATTTTGCTTACATATAAAATACGTTTGTATGTATAGCGTCACGTCCGAATTGAGAGAGAGGAAGAAAGAGAGAATGAGAGAATTCGGCAACTAGAAAATTTTGTGGATATAGAAAAAAAACGTAGTTATGAACATAATATACATATACCTACATATAAATACTTATCTATATATTTTATCGGCTTTATCGAAAATTCAACAAAGCTTACTCTACATTTTTTTAATACTTATGCTACAGCAAATGGCACAAGTTTTTGCGTTTGTATTAAAATAATAAAAAAATAATACATTAAGTGGGTACCTATATATATTTTTTAACACACTCCATCTCGCATCTCACGGTTAGCGAATATTAGAATTTTTCATCATTGGCCTTTTCACGTTCAGAATGTGTGTGCAAGTGTGAGAGGCACATTTTTGAGGAAACATAAAAATGTAACGATGATATAATATACATATATGTAGGTACATATACTCCTCATTTCTCTGTCACTTGAACAATCTTAGAGTAATCACATTATATTGCTCTATTCAGCGCAAATTGTTGCTAACCAAGTATGATTGGGGCTGCTAAAGAAAATCTTCACTGGGTCTCGAAAAGCATCATTTCAATGCTATATGTATTAGAATATGTTTTATTAGTAAGGTAACCTTTTGCCATTAAAAAAAATCAATTTATAAAGGCCTTAAATTACCTCTTTTTTTTTCAGGAAAATAAAATATGGTTTCCACGTTTTTTCCTCCTTTCTTTACAATAAATTACTCTTTTCACTCATGGAAAAACACAAAATTTTCAATTCACCCACCAATAGGAAGTGCTATCTTCTCGTCGTTAAACACTGCTAAATCAATAAATTGTTGAGTGTCAATGCAAATTGGTTTGCTAGAACGCAATATCCCGTCGTATAGAAATTTGACTCTAAAAGAGCACTCTCAGCACAGCTTTAAGATTGTTGGAGAAATACTAAAAAAAAGAAGCCTCCTAATGGATGTGACTGATCAAATCGACCACTAGAACCGTACTGAGAGAGTCTGATTTCTAACTTTGTCATCGGCGCAGAACCATAGCAAGAGGTGGTGGTATCAGAGCATATGGTATGATGTTCCTGGGTGACCCATTAAGAGAGCGAAAGGAAGAAAAAACATCTAGCGTACTTCCTCTTACTCGTATAGCTTGAAAAACACCGGCCGCTAATTTCGCACTATGTATATGTGATTAATAATTTCCGAAATGAAATAATTCGCACAGTAAAGCAGAGTACATTGCATACATACGTGGTACTATTCTCACTCATCGCAGTTTTTTTTCTTTCACCCTTCCAGCTCATTGAATAAAGCTTGAGTTCAATAATAAATCCACATCATACAGAGTAAGTTCATAATATACGTTATATCAAATTATGTATGTTCTTGAACTTCAAAAATTTCCCTCGTGCGCGCATGATTCGCTCATTCTCTCCCATACTGTGTGCTCCCAAGCTGCGAGAGAATTATATGTCTGAGAGAATTGCGATTGAAGTGTGAGGAGAAAAAAAAGAAGAAAAGTTCACGAAAAAGAATGAATATATCAAATCTTCTTGAGGTGCATTATTATACTGGTTTTTGTCTTACCCTTCACCAATATTTTCTTCATCCCTACAACTTTTGCGAATCTCTTGGCGCAATTCTCTCTCATACACACTCTCGCTATTCTCTGCCTCGTGGTTCGATTGATGTCATACCACCAGTATTAGCCAATGGAAAAGATTGTAACATGCGCCTGACGTCTGCTGGTTCTTCTTATGGATCTCCATATACACAGCCCATGATTTCTTTCTGCGACTAAAGAGTTACCTCACCATTATAAGATGCCTTATGTATTAGTGAGTATTTTTTTTCTTAAATACATATTCATTCAAATTTAATATTATTTATTTACTGTAGAAAACATCATACGTACGATAGGTATACGATAGTTTAGTTCATTTGCTCCAATAATTCAAAATACGGGAAAAAGTAATTTACAATCACTCATGTATAGGTAATTATAAACATAATCATACTATACAGAAGATTAACATTAGAAACCATTTACTTTCTCTTTAAAAAGAAAAGCCGCAAAGAATTTTATTTTTATCTATGAAACGCACGATACAATCGTACACAACGTACTCGTCATATATTAATTACGCGATAATTTCGATGAGTAAGCACGAGAATTCTCATGTTTTATCTACAAAAAAGTTAAACGAAAAATGAATGTTATTTCGCAGGATAGTTCTTTCGCATACAACAAATTATAACTTTTAAATTAAAGAAAATGTAATTTTAAAAAGCTTGATAAGAAATGAAATTATTTTTTTTTAATTAAGTTTAAACATTGTTTTGCACATAAAAAAATTGTATTTTAAAAAAAATATATATTCATTTTTTTATCTTAAAAAGATATAATTTTTATCTAAATAATTAAGGAAAAAAATAATAACTTTTGAAAAAAATGAACTTTGATTCTTCTTAAGGATTTACGTTACTTTGTCTTGGACCTATGAACTTTCTCGTATCCTGCTAAATAAACTATCGTAAGAGAGTTTTGTGATATTACTCATTTATGTCAATGTAGGTATAACTTACCAACCTTCACAAAACAAACCGTGGTACATATTCCATTATTGTTAAACAGTCATCATTTTTACAAGGAATAATAGTAAGGCCAGATATTACCTACCAATTTATTTTGCATCAATCTACAATATAGACTAGTTTTTAATTTACTGCATCTCGTTTATCTTTCCGTAAACAAATCAATAGTTCTCACGGATTAATTTACATCATATAGTGCCGTAGTTAAAAGCTATAATTTTTTATCGGAGATGTCATACGAATACGTATCTTTAAGAAAAAATTCTAATAATCTCCAACGTTCAGTCACATTTCCAGATAGAAACATACATATGTATACATATAAGATTGTGTTTTTAAAAGGTTTTTAAATGGAAGCGAATTGCAATTCAAGATATAATTATTGTCAGTAGTGGTATGATCAGATCATGTTACCTCCCACTGCTTATACCGAATACCTTTCGTTCAAGAGTAACAGTACCGACAGCCAAACAAAATCACGTGTTTTTATTTCGAATAAATCTCTATCTATGGTAAAATATCTCAAGATTTTGAAGACGTTTCTCATGTCAGTTACAGATTTCCTATTGATATCACATGAGTGGGGTTCAAAAGGGTCACGATAATAATTTTAAAAAAAATACATTAGAAAATTTAATAAACGAAAGAATTACAGCTAAAACATGAAGACAGTTTAATTTTAAAGTTACAGCATTTGACCATGAAAGGGCAAAATTGAATTAATTCAATGACTCAAATAATGTGTAATGCAGAAAATACCCAGGTTGTGACGAACGTATATGATTCGATTAAATGCAATTAATTAAATAAATATATAAATATGCACATATTTTATGTAATAAATCCTATGACTATCAAACTGATTAGTTTTTAAATATTTTTACGATTACAAAAAGACGTCGTCAAAGACTCACGTGATTAGTAAAAACGAAAAACCGAAAAACTTCAAAGACGGAATTTTTTTGCCAAAATTGAGCTAAAAGTAGTCCCTAAAAAACGTTTTTATATATTCAGTGCACCCGAAGGAACCCTAAAAGATTTTTTTTTTAATTCTATGTTCATATAACATTAAATTCCTTATGTAAAACACATTTCTTATGTTGCTTTCCTAAAAAATCACATTAAGAATATGCCTTTGTCAGAAACTAAAAAAAAAAGATTTAATTCCTCTGAATTATAGTGAGTATTCATTTTAGGTCGTGTTCTCTTAACAACTCAATTTAAAGCAAAAAAGAAAATCTTTAATTTTTGAAGAACCAAGCACGTGGACATGGATTACGAGTTTGAGTTGGAAATTCACTCTAGTAGAGCCACTAGAGCACATCATCATTATTGCTTTTGTATTTAACTCATATCAGCAATTGAGCTTTCAAGCATTTTTTTCATATATCCCCCATTTCTCAGAGATAATGCAGAAATTGTCAATATAAGGCGTGAGCCACGAATTTCGCTAGTGGTTAACCACGAGACCGCATAGACATTCAATCTGTATGAAAAAAAATACGGACTAGTCTAGGGTCACAGATACGGGTCACCAAGGCATCACCCCATTCCTGTAATAACATTTTATTTTTGCGAGAGACGATCATATGTAACAGGTCAATGGAAGGTTGTGGAAGAGCTCTGGATGCGATTAAATCTCCCGTCGCGAGTGATCTGTCCAGCATGATCAATTATTTGCGACGTGGAAAATCAGTTCAAAATTATATTAAAGCAAAAACTATCGTATAAATTATAATATATATTGTAAAAACTCACTACAAGTTGTAGTTTTTTTCTCTCACCCATTTTATGGTGATTTTACTCCTCTTTTTTTTTAGATTTGTGGTATTTAAGATAAGTCCATAATAATTTTTCCTCTTAAGTGACCATCTTTAACCTTCTGATAAGCTTCCATTGCATTATCAAATCCATATACTGAATCAATAACACATTTGAGCTGTAAAGTTAATTATGATTTTAAAATACAATTTCATTCCTTAGATAGAATAAGAAACCTACCTTTCCTTGATCAGCCATTTTCTTCAAATACTCAATTCCTCTTTGCATTGCAACAAAATATCCCCATTTAACAAATCCACGTCCCTTTTTGGATATGGTAAGGCTGTTATCCTCAATCAATGACATGGCATTCTGGATGTTACCACTAACAAATCCATATGTGTCAATGTTCCTCAGAAGTGGTGAACTGAATGTTACATAACTTCCAAAGTCACACTCAATCTTGGAGACAAATTTCGGGCCGTATCCGGCACAGTCGAGAATTATGTCATAGGGTCCGTTGCTGTGAATCTCTTTGAGGAAATTCTCATTTTTGTAGTCAATCACACAATCAGCACCCAAATGTGATAGCATTTCGGTGGCATCACTGGCAGCAGTTGCAAAAACCGTGGCTTTCTCATTTTTTGCAATTTGTACAGCCATGGTTCCCACACCACCAGAAGCACCCAAGATAAGAACACGCTTCTCATTGGGATATTGCTGCTGCCGCAGGGTACGGCATTCATTCCCGAGATTTCCAGACAGAAACAAGCCAGACCATGCTGTTAGGCCACAATATAGAATTCCACTTGCTTCAATATTGCTAAGCGAATGCGGCTTATGTGTTATCTGGAATTGAGAAATATATAACAAATTACAATATAAATTGACGCGAAAATAGGGAAAAACTCTCACCAATGATGAATCTTGTACAACATACTCGCAGTGACATCCTGAACTATGAGGTGCGATAACACCCCAAACCGTATCGCCGAGTTTAAGATTTTTCGGAACACCAATTCCCCGGTATATGATCTCACCGACAAAGTCCCTCCCGACGATTAGAGGAAATTCTATATCAGTCATACGCATGACGTTAAGGAGAGTTGCTCCATATCCACCTTTACAAACAAAACTTTTTATTAATTACAAACAAAAACCAAAAGATTTTTGAATTAAAATCTTACCAATAATGGCAACATCAATTGGATTCACGGAAACAGCTTTGATGCGAATCAAAACTTCCGTTGCATGCTTAATTTGCGGTATTCTGATGTTGTCGCTGTAGGTTAATTCGTCCAAATCTCCGTACGAATGAATATGCCACCCACGCATTTTCATTTTATGAGGAAAATCATTTTTACTTGTTTTCATTTCAGTATTCGCCGTAACCACACTTTGTGAAAGGGCTCGCATAAAAATTGTCCGTTTTGGATTACATTGCAGTAATTTTGGTTTCCCACGTACTGTGAGTCTCCTTAGAGATGCAATAATGCAATTCATTGCAAGTTTGAAATATTTCTACACTTCTAAATGTACCTATTGTTTATCTTAAAAAAAAAAATTTTTTATGAATTTAGAAAGTTTGTTTTTATTTACACATTAACCCATTAACGATGATGCGGGAAAACTCTATGGAATTTTAGCTCTATGTTCTTCTGTTGATATGCTCGATTTTGTCGTTCGAAATCGACTCGACATCGACAGATTTACGGTGACGGGTCTTGATCATTTTCATGGTTATTTGGATGTTAGATAATTTCGAATTTGGAAACAGTTTGTAAAGGTGTTGAAGTTCCTAACGAATTCTTCGGAAATATTCCATGACTTTCGGTGGAGCTTACATTTTGGATTTTATAAAATACAATTTTTATTAGTTCAGCAATTTTGTACATAATGAAATTAGAGAGATTCATTGAAGAGAGATGATACTGGAAAAAAATAAATTCTATTGTTGAAAATTTTAAGAACTTTAAAAACTCTTCTTACGACATTCCACTGGAAATTTTCCGAAATTCAAAGATAATTTCTTGAAAGGAAAAAAATTGAATACAAAAAATTGTCGTTTAGCGGAAGAAGCGCGTTGTTTTTGTGGAAAAATTAATTTCAAAATGCCTTTTGATTGGGATAACATTGATTGTGCTTCTCCAGACTTGGAGAATTCTGCATATTTCTTCTGTAAGTGCAAATTAACATATTTTCCCTTTAAAACTTCTAAAGTTATGTGTTGTTTTTCAGCTGTTCAACATATTGAACATGAGAAAGATTATGAAAACAACATTTTCGTGAACAAAGAAAATGCCGAGAACGTAGCAAAGAAACCTGCAAAAGAAGCGAATGTGGATAAAAATAAGAAGTCTCTGCAAATCCAGGAGAATGTGAAAAATCAGAAAATTCCCTTGAAGACGCGAATAAATCTCCAACATGTTGCTCCAAAAAATTTTTCCAAAGTTGGAAAAAAATTGGAAAATTGCAAAGCGCAAGAGAAAAATGTTGTGCTCAAAAAAGAAGTAAAGTTAGCTCCTCGCATCAATGTAGCGCGGAATGTACGACAGGTGAAAAATCTTCCTGAGCAGGAAAATAAAAAGACTCAAAAGTCCTTTGAGTTTCGTGCAAAACCCGCTCCTAATTTCAAACTTCTGCATGAGAAGCAGAAGAAAATTCAGAAAAAACAGCCACCAATTACAGTTCCCCAAACTCCAATAGTCCTGAGAAAATCTCAGGTTCAAAATCCCAAAAAGAGACAAATTCCTGAAAGAGAAAAAACCAAGGACTTCCGTAATCCCATGAAAGTTGGTAGGAATGTCAAGGTTGTGGCAAAAGAGCCATTCCGACCAATAAAGGAATCCAAGACAACCCAGGTTGTTCCTTTCAACCTCCAAACTACTCGACGTCAGGAGGAGCGTCGTCGGTTTGATGATCTTTCACGTCAGATGAGGGATCTCAAAATTCAGAAGGTATAAGATTTATTTTTTGAAAGCCATGGAGCCTGCAAAAATTAATTTTATAATTTTTTTTTCCTCGTAGGAAATGGTTGAAAAGAAGAAACAAGAAGATCATCTGAGGAGGGAATTGCGCAAGAAAACTGAATTCAGGGCACGTCCAAACCCTTTCAAATGAGTTTATAAAATAATATTTATTATTCAATAAAATTCATCCTCTCCACCAACACGAGAAGCCTTTTGGTTCTTAATTTGATCCTGATTTGAGTACATATCAACAACCTGTTGCGCACTCGTTGCATCCTCGACCTTTTTATCGTCTCGAATGCGTATGTATCTGGGAAATCTCAATGAAATTCCCTTGCTTGGATCCACCAATCCGAGAGCTGCTTTATGTACTGGACTCAGGGAGAGATCAGCACACTTCACTTCCCACACCTGAACCGTATCGAACCATTCATCGGGCTCATGGGAAGAATCAAAGCGATAGTAGGAACGGGGAGTAGGGATAATATGATCCTTGAAGTAATCTGCATGCTGTTGGAGAGCTTCGTCGCTGAAGCCAGTGCCAATCTTGCAAATACTCTGGTACTCTTCATTCTCTGGATCGTAGCACGCCAAGAGGAAGCCACCATAAGTCCCTGTCCTTTTACCTTTGCCCCTGTATCCACCAATAACAACGAGATCCAGAGAATCACCCACACCGGAGAGGTAGTCCTTTTTGAGTTTCAACCAATTCCGCGAACGTTTGGCAATCTCATACGTAGCATCCTGCTTGAGTGACTTCACCATTAATCCTTCACAATTTCCCTTTACGGACTCTTCCAGAAAATTTTGTAGATCATTTATGTCGTTCGTGTCCAAGCTCGTGGCGAATTTCCATGTGCCATCAATTTGTTGGAAGTTTTCTCTCAAGAGACGGCGTCTCTCGAAGAAGGGTTCCTTCACAAGAGGTTTTCCATTGAAAAACAGCAAATCGAACATGAAGACACACACCTGAATTTTTATTTCATCCTCCGTAGCATCCTTTCGCTTTCTCGTACTCAATACCTGAAATCATTATTAAAGAGAGACATTGCACTGAAAATACTTTATCAGAAAAGTCTTAAAAAATAAAACTCTTATTTACCTGGAATGGCATAATTTGCTTCTTTTCCACATCCCATGCAACAGCTTCACAATCCAGAATGCAAGATTTTACGTTATCTCCTTTCACGGAGTCAATTCTCGCAATAATATCTGGATATTTTGTGGTATTATTTTCCTGATTGCGACTGAAGATACTCACAGTTCCATTCTCAGAGATGTGAATTTGAGCTCTCTCACCGTCATACTTCCATTCGCAAGTGAATTCAATATTATCAAATCGCTGGAATACATCATGAATATCTTTTGTTGGTTGTGCCAGCATTGGCTTAACTGGAGTTCCAGGAAGCATTTTACACTTTTCGGGAAGAGCTGAAACCCCATCCCTGAGCAAAACGGGTACTATTTGCCCATAATCTGGACATTCGCAGTAGGCTGTCTTAACGATGAGCGCATTTTCGTCAACTTTGCTTTTGAACGATGCTTCACTCATTTTCTGCTGATTACTCAGGATCTTTGGGGGATACTCTTGATTTGGTGGTGTATCTGCACATGCCTGCGCAAGAGCCTGTAGGACTGATTGCTCAGCCAGGCCAATTCTGAGTTTTCCCGCAAGGGAACGAATCAGGAATCTCGCTTCAGAGTGTCTACAAGCAACAAACATAGATTGAATCTTGTCCACTTTCTTTGCCATGGCCTGATTTCCGGACATATTTGCAATTTCCTTGAGCTTATGGAAGACACCAACAATATTTAGTGGGGCTGGTGTAAACATCATCCGCTGATTGCTTCGGGATTTTTCAGCAACAACACCAATATCTCCAATACTCTGAATATCGCTCTTAAGCTGCGCCATACTCCTCCCGGTACTTTGGGCAATTGCTTTCATAAGAGTCGTTTCGGCAATTCCCAACTCCAGGCCTTCGTGTGCCGGTGCAAGCTGATTCAAGCAGAGAAAAATGCTCGGTAGAAGATCATCCGGACTCAAAACAATTACTGAACGATAGAAATTGCTCAGAATATCAATCATTTTTAGACGTCCAGACGTCTCTTCAATTAGCTGAAAGGTTCTAGCTAGAGCCAAATAAGGCACTTTTTCATTTTTCTTCCAAATTGCATCGTTGATTGGGTGATACTTCTTCTTTCCCGGATCGTAGTCATTTCCAATTGAAGCCTTTTCAGATTCATTGCCATTAGCATCCTTTTGTTGTTTCTGGAACATTGAAAACACTTTCTTTTCTGCGGTACTCTCGGTCTTTCCTTCTTTGTTGTCATTTTTGGGGCTAGAAGTCTCTTTCACGGCCTTTGGAGAGGTTTTTACAGGAGTAACTTTCTTCTGGGGACTCTCCTTAGTCTTCTTTGGATCATCCTTTTTCTTCACAGGACTATCTTTCTTCTCTTGAGGACTATCTTTTTTCTTCTTAGGGCTTTGCTTCTTGTTTTGCTGAGAAGTAGGTTCATCCTCACTGCTAGAAGATAGAACCCTGGGACGCTTCTTGGTCTTACTTCCTAATTTTACATCTGGAGACTTTTCACTGCAGACAGAAGATAAGGTTATGTTACATTTTGCAAGGAAATGTTGAGAATTTCTACTCTGGATTCCATTTAGGATACTTCTGTTTGCTAAACGACCCAGGAGTTGTCTCAAAATTAAAGCCATTATCTGAAATTCAAGGGAAAGCAATGTATTTTTATTGGCTTACCTTTGGTCAATTTTAGAATCATTCTCCTTTTCATTTGTTGCTTTTTTGAAGAAGTCCCTACAATTTTTTTTCTTTGTGTTAATAAAATAGAATTAATCCTAGCAATTAAATTAAGTACTCACGTTATAGATTTTTGAGCCATTTCAGGGAGAAAACAAAATTATTGTGAAATAAATGTTTTTGGATATTTAGTAAACACAAGTTTTGCGCCTTTTCCAGCCCTTGATGACGTCACCACATGACAGCTGTCAGTGTAATTGTCAATAGAAGAAAAAGAAGAATTTGGTTATCAATTTTCGTGTGTGGTGAAAGTACGAAATTAAAAATATTTCTTTTATTCTCTCACAATTATCACAATATTGGAAGTGAAATATCGCGTAAAAGCAATTGCGAGTGATAATATGCCACTGTGTGAGCACATTCTGACATGATAAGTGCTGTGGAAACGCTCGGTTTGTGTTGAAAATTGAGTGAGAAAATTTGTGTGAATACAATATGGCTGATAATTTTCTGTGATCATCACCTTTTTTGAAGTGATTGGCCGTCTTTGGGCGCAGTGGCTCGAATGAAAAAGAGAACTTAAGATGCAAAGCAACACCAACAAAACAAAAGAAATGTTTATCGTCAGGGCTCTGGAGAAGATTCTTGCCGATAAAGATATCAAGAGGTCACACCATTCGCAGTCGCAGCTCAAGAGGGCCTGCGATGTGGCATTGGGTAAGTTGGCAGCAATCACAATCACTTCTTCTCTTGAATGACGATGTGGAGAAATTCCCGTGATTAATTGCGTGTGTTTCATTGCAGAGGAAATCAAGCAAGAGCTAAAGGAATCCGGCCAAGTGGAAAATTTGGAGACAGCCCCATCGGCTGCCCTTCCGCTCCCCAAAAATGACTCAGCAAACACGATAAATGCAGAAAAGTACTTTCTACCCTTTGAACTGGCGTGCCAGAGTAAGACCCCGAGAATTGTGGTCACTGCCCTGGATTGCCTGCAGAAGCTAATTGCATATGGGCATCTGACTGGAAACATTCCGGATTCCTCAAATCCCGGAAAATTCCTCATTGATCGTATTGTAACGACGATCTGCAACTGTTTCATGGGTCCCCAGACGGATGAAGGGGTTCAATTGCAAATCATCAAAGCCCTTCTCACTGTCGTCACCTCACAATATGTTGAAGTTCACGAGGGAACAGTTCTGCAGGCTGTGAGGACGTGCTACGATATCTATTTGTCCAGCAAAAATCTCATTAATCAAACAACTGCTCGTGCTACACTCACGCAAATGCTAAATGTGATCTTCACGCGAATGGAGCATCAAGCTGACCAACCATCGGTGAGTTTTACAGAGAAACTTTCAATTTGAGCCTATTTTTTTGTAAGATTAATTTATGAAGGTTGTGACGTACAACGTCATCACAAATAAATTAGTACTTAATGCATAAATTCAACAATTTATTTGTCTCTCTCTCTCTTTTTTACAGACTACAGAATTCGTGACAAATCCTGGTACTCAGGAAACTGGGAGTGCTAGTGATATGAAAGCAATTGACGAAGAACTATCCGTGGAGGACATCGCAAGAAGTGTCTTGGATGAAATAATTGCTAATGCAGTATCCATGGCTGAGACAACACTAAATGGATCAAATGAGAGTACCGAAGGTGGTACAATTGTTAGAATACCGTCCCAGGAGAGTGTCGAGACGCACAGTGAGAACGATGCAATTGTGACAGCAAAATTTACCCATATTCTCCAGAAAGATGCATTCCTTGTGTTCCGGGCACTGTGTAAGCTGTCAATGAAACCCCTTCCGGATGGTACACCCGATCCCAAATCGCACGAATTGCGATCAAAAGTTCTCTCATTGCACCTCCTATTGTCGATTCTACAGAATGCAGGGCCAGTATTTCGATCAAATGAAATGTTCATTATGGCCATTAAGCAGTATTTATGTGTGGCACTCTCGAAGAATGGCGTGAGCTCCGTACCGGAAGTGTTTGAGCTGTCTCTGTCAATTTTCGTGGCACTCTTGTCCAATTTTAAGATTCATCTCAAAAAACAAATTGAAGTTTTCTTCAAGGAGATCTTCCTCAACATCCTGGAGACCACAAGTTCTTCCTTTGATCACAAGTGGATGGTAATTCAGGCGCTAACACGCATCTGTGCCGATGCTCAGAGTGTCGTAGACATTTATGTGAACTACGATTGTGACTTTTCGGCGGCGAATCTCTTTGAGAGGCTTGTGAATGATTTGTCAAAGATAGCCCAAGGTAGGCAGGCTCTTGAATTGGGCGCAACGCCAAATCAGGAGAAAAGTATGCGTATCCGTGGTCTGGAGTGCCTTGTTTCCATTCTCAAATGCATGGTTGAATGGAGTAAGGATTTGTATGTGAATCCGAATTTGCAAACAACTCTGGGGGAGCCAGCAAAGCCTACCTTGACCGCTACGGAGGAACCTACGGGATCACTCAAGTCACACGGGGGATCAAATTTAAGCCTCAATTCTACGGGGAGCACAAATACAAATGGTGGTGGAAATCGTGAGGTGTTGGACTTGCCGGAAGAACTGGAGGAGCGGAAACAGAGAAAGGAAATTATGGAAATGGGTATTGATATGTTTAATCGGAAACCGAAGAAGGGTGTGGCTTTCTTGCAAGAACGTGGCCTAGTTGGGGATTCCATTGAGGCAATTGCAAAGTGGCTGCATGAGGATGATCGTCTCGATAAGACAGTGATTGGTGATTATTTGGGTGAGAATGATGATCACTGCAAGAAAGTGATGTGTGCCTACATCGATGCAATGGATTTCGATGAATTGGACATTGTAGCTGCACTGAGGCACTTTCTCGAGGGATTTCGTCTGCCGGGAGAGGCACAGAAGATTGATAGGTTAATGGAGAAATTTGCAAGTCGCTACTGTGACTGTAATCCGAACAATACACTTTTTGCCAGCGCCGATACTGTATACGTGCTTGCATTTAGCGTGATTATGCTCACGACGGACCTGCATTCGCCGCAAGTGAAGAATAAGATGACAAAGGAGCAATATATAAAACTAAATCGCGGTATTAGTGATTCAAAGGACCTTCCGGAGGAATATTTGTCGCAGATCTACGATGAGATTGCCGGTCATGAGATTAAGATGAAGAATACGAATGTCTCGAAGCCCGGTGGCAATCGACAGATCATTATAAATGAAAAGAAACGCAAGCTCCTGTGGAACATGGAAATGGAAACAATTTCGACAACAGCGAAGAATCTTATGGAATCTGTGTCTCATTTCAAATCACCATTCACCTCAGCTAAACATCTAGAGCATGTGAGGCCAATGTTTAAGATGGCCTGGACCCCATTCCTTGCTGCCTTCTCCGTGGGTTTGCAGGATTGTGATGATACGGAAATTGCTAGTCTCTGCCTCGATGGTATTCGCTGTGCCATCCGCATTGCATGTATTTTTCACATGACCCTCGAGAGGGATGCCTACGTTCAGGCATTAGCACGTTTCACCCTACTTACCGCAAATTCTCCCATCACCGAAATGAAAGCAAAGAACATTGATACAATCAAAACACTCATTATGGTGGCGCACACAGATGGAAATTACTTAGGCAGCAGTTGGTTGGACATTGTCAAGTGTATTTCGCAATTGGAATTGGCGCAGCTCATTGGGACCGGAGTGAGGCCGCAATACCTTTCGGGTCCAACAACACACAGAGATGCTTTGGATCCCAGCGTGAAGGAGCACATTGGTGAGACGAGTTCACAGAGTGTTGTCGTGGCAGTTGATCGTATTTTTACTGGATCAATTCGGCTGGATGGTGATGCAATTGTGGACTTTGTACGGGCACTGTGTCAAGTGTCCATGGATGAATTGCATGGGCAGCAACCGAGAATGTTTTCACTGCAGAAAATTGTGGAAATCTCATACTACAATATGGGCAGAATTAGGCTCCAATGGTCACGTATATGGCAAGTTCTCGGTGATCACTTTAATGCTGTTGGGTGCAATACTAATGAAGAGATTGCCTTCTTTGCGCTCGACTCACTGCGACAGCTATCCATGAAATTCATAGAGAAAGGTGAATTTACCAATTTCCGCTTCCAGAAGGATTTCCTGAGACCCTTTGAGCATATTATGAAGAAGAATCATTCACCGGCAATCAGAGATATGGTAGTTCGGTGCCTAGCACAGATGGTCAATTCCCAAGCACACAACATTAAATCCGGATGGAAAAATATATTTTCCGTATTTCACCTGGCAGCGGGAGATCATGACGAGGGGATCGTTGAATTGGCATTCCAAACAACAGGAAAGATCATTACTGATTTGTATCAACGACAATTTCACATAATGATCGATTCATTCCAAGATGCTGTGAAATGCCTGTCGGAATTTGCGTGCAATGCTCGTTTCCCCGATACGAGCATGGAAGCAATACGATTGGTTCGTACATGTGCCCTATGCGTCCACAGTGCACCCCATTTATTTGCCGAACACGCTGGCATGGAGAATGATGTGGCTGTTTCGGAAGAGGATAGAGTGTGGGTACGGGGATGGTTTCCAATGCTCTTCTCCCTGTCGTGCGTTGTTAATCGGTGCAAATTGGACGTGCGGACGAGGGGATTGACGGTTCTCTTTGAGATTGTCAAGAATCACGGTGATGCCTTTAAGGCCAACTGGTGGCGAGATCTATTCAATATTCTCTTTCGCATATTTGACAATATGAAATTACCGGAGCAACATACAGAGAAGGCCGAATGGATGACCACCACGTGTAATCATGCTCTTTATGCAATTGTTGATGTCTTCACGCAGTACTTTGATATCTTGGGACCATTGCTGCTGCATGATCTGTATACGCAGTTACATTGGTGTGTTCAGCAAAATAATGAGCAATTGGCACGATCAGGAACAAATTGCTTGGAAAATCTCGTAATATCGAATGGCCTAAAATTCACTGAGGACACATGGGATAGCACATGTCAGTGTATGCTGGATATTTTCAAAAATACCCTCCCATCAGAGTTGCTAACATGGAAACCAGATCCGAACTTTGTTCCACCATCTGCTGGGAATGCCAACCAAACGAATCATAATAGGCATGGTAGTGCAAATGCCCTGGAAAATGGTGAGGTACGACATGGTATCCTGAAGAGGGCAAACTCCCATCATTCTGTCATGTATACTGGCTTACCGGATGAGATTGGGAAGGTGGATCATGGATACAATAGTCTTTTCGCTAGTCTTCATATAAAATGTGTAGTTCAGCTTGAGCTAATTCAGACCATAGACAATATAATCTTCTTTCCTGCCACTTCGCGGAAAGAAGATGCCGAAACATTGGCTCTTGCTACGGCAGATCTCACAGGAGGTATATCTAGTCACACCGAGTGTCAGCGTGAAGAGCAAGGAATGTATAGTTACCTCACAACACCGCATTTGCTCAAATTAACTGATTGCCTTCTACAGAGCCACAGATTTGCCAAGCAATTCAATGTAAATACCGAACAGAAGAATATCCTTTGGAAGGCAGGCTTCAAAGGATCCGTTCGGCCTAATCTCCTGAAGCAGGAGACTCAGTCACTGGCTTGCATCTTACGTATATTCTTCAAGTTGTATAACGACGAAAGTAGACGCAAGGATTGGACGGATATTGAAAGGAGATTAATTGCAGTCAGCCAGGAGGCGCTGGACTATTTTCTCAATCTTCAAAGTGAAACACACAGAGAGACGTGGACAACTATTCTTCTTCTCGTTCTCACGCGACTTCTCAAGATGCCCGACAGCAGAGTGAGTATTTTTAACGTCAAATATGTTGCCTTAACAAGTTTTTTTTATTATCAAATACTTTTTATATTTTTTTCAGTTTGCTGCTCATATAACGCATTACTATCCTCTACTTTGTGAGATAATGTGCTTTGACTTGAAACCTGAACTCAGAAGTGTCCTTAGGCGTGTTTTCCTGAGAATTGGACCTGTCTTCAATGTCACCACTCCTTGAGCAGAAAACAATTTGAATAAATTAATCTTTAATCATTATATTCCAAGAATCACTAAAAAAAGAAAAATTTAGTAAAGACATTTTAAGAATGTAGAATACACACTAATTTCATACATAACTTTGCGTAGGTGAATTATTAATATTATGCCGAGGCAAATAAATTTTTGATGTTTTTAGCAAAGAGATCAAATCAAAAAGAAAAGTAAAAAATTTTTCAATATTGTTAAACATACATTGAACCAGTTTTTAAAATTCACACACATAGTGTTTGTAGAGAGCTTTCTTTTATTATTTTCTTTATTTATATTTCATTCGACATTATATTCCAGAGATGTGAAGAAAAAAATTGTATATTTGCATAATATAAATTTATTTATCCACTATTGATTTAATAGTTGCATAATAATTGAAATATTACATTGTCTCTAAAAAGAATAATTGATGTTTGTAAAATTGTAAATGATAAAATTAAATATCGCGTTTACTGTGCAGGGAAGTTTTCAGATCTTTTAGCCTTTTTGTTTTTAAAGCCCCTTTGAACATTTTTATCCTTAAACGGTCGCATATAATAATTAAATAAATTCATTGAAATAATCTAAAAGGATTTCGTTCCTGTTTAGCTATGCATTCCTATACCGTTGGTCCGCTCGCGATGAAATTTGGTACAGAGGTTACTGGCACCAGGCGATTGTCACCAACGATATTCATTTTCCCCCCAGAGCCCCCTTCGTAGCCCCCCCATATTAATTTCATGCTTTTTTGACTACTTTTTGAACTTAGCGCCCTTTTTGGTACATTTTGTTGAGGAGAAAATGAGATGGATGCATTTTACTGCTATCTGCCTCCCTCACACATTCAGTTTTTTGTAATTTTCTCGCGTTTACCGATTTTTCCGGGGAAATTGTGACTAGGAAAACACTTGAATTTTGGCATCAAAAATTCCAAAAGTTACGAAAATCCATTTCCGGAAAAACCGAGTCGTGTAAAATCACCAACCGTCAAAATTTTCAAATTTGTAATCCAATCGTAAGTGTCAAAGGAGCCCCAAAAAACGTGTTTTGTGAGAAATTGACGGAAAAACAAGGAAATTACGAATTTTCTCGAAATAAAAAATTTTTCGTTAAGGTTCAAATTTTATTATTTAGACCCTTTAGACCAGACGTTATACACGAACGAGAGCCAAGCGGAAGCCGAGCGAAAACTCTATTCGTTAGCGAAAGCCGAGCGAGAGCCAGCCAACCGAGCCCACCCAGCCATCAGCAGGAGCCGAAGTGGGACCCGAAGTACCGTCCCCGAGTGGACGAAGGGCACGAAGCCGAAGTACCCCGAAGTGAGCCCGAAGGAAGGAAGTCAGCCGAGGAAGACGGGCTCAGCTCGCCGTCACAGCCGAGCGAGCCGTCCGCTCCCTCAAATTTTACAGAAGCTGGGCTCCCCTGAGCATCCACTGCGATTTTGAAGCCACAAAAATGAGTTTTTTTCGATTAAATAATTTTTTTTGTTCACATTTAAGTCAGGACAAGAAAGGGTTAACGGAATTTAAAAACTTTCCGCGTAGTTGTACATTCCGCGGACACTTCCGCAGACAATCTTTGAAAATTCCGTAGAGACTTTTCCATTGGTGGTGACACATGCGTCATTGGGATTCACTTAAAAATGACTTATGAAAAAAAAGTCAAGGAGTAAAATTTTTCTAATACGTGGAAAATTATCAAACGTGTCAATGTAGTTAGTCATTATAAAACAATAAATAGGTGCAAGGGATTACAAGGTGATAAAAAGTGTACAAGTTGCATTTGAAGTGAACAATTTAGAGGGGGTGCGAAAAGAACGGGCAACCGCATTAGTTCAGTGAAGCAAAAAAAAAAAAAAAACAGAATGAATGCTCCGAATCAAAGTCAATGTCGGCGACTATATTTCATAGGATTTATGGTACTTCTCAATGCAATATGTACGACGAATGGCTTCTACCTGCCAGGCTTGGCCCCCGTGAACTACTGCAGACGTGCCGACATGACGGGATCGTGCGTGGTAAGACATCAAACCTTCCCGGAAAACGTGCAATATGGATGAATGTTGTTGCGTTGTGAGCCCCATTTTCTGCTTTGCGATAGTCATGGGGTCTATTCTATATGTATTTATAGTGCCTGATATCTTGGCTAGCCATGATTCCGCAAGGCAACTCTCGAAAGTGCCGTGGGTGTGGGAGTTATCGCACTATTTTCTAAGAAAATCTCTGTCTCTTTTGCAGTCGGAAGTGAAGCTTCAAGTTAACCGACTCAACACCGAGGAGTCCGTAATTCCGTATGAGTACCATCACTTTGACTTCTGCAGTGCAGACGAAACAGATTCACCAGTGGAAAATCTGGGGCAAGTGGTCTTTGGTGAAAGGATACGCCCTAGTCCCTACAAAATTGATTTCTTGAAGGATGTCCAGTGTGCTGCGGTAAGTTTAACCTTCTTTCCACATTGTTCCTAAATTCCTTCTCCCCCCAACGTTCTGAACAATGCAAACAGAATTTTACATGAAAACACCTTCATTGACTTTTTTGTTCATTGGATTCCTTGAAAAAATAATACATTTTATAAGACTATACGGGTACAAGGTGTATGATTCATAGAAAAAAGAAAAATCTCAGTGAATGATAACAAAGTTCATAATATAATTGCTATAGTAATATGATAACAGGAAAGATTGGTGCGTCTATAATAAGGCATCTTCTTTGTTTTGCAGGTTTGCACGAAAACCTACACAGGTGGTGATCCAGAAAGTGACCGGAAGTTGATGATTCTCAAGAAGGGAATGAGCCTTAACTACCAGCATCACTGGATTGTTGACAATATGCCCGTAACGTGGTGCTATCCACTTGACAATGAGCGTCAATACTGCAGCACCGGATTCCCCATGGGATGTCTTGTCCGAAGACGTTCAGATGGTGATGAAGGATGTCCCATGAATTTGCGTTACAACAATCCTGGACACTACTACCCATTCAATCATGTAGATCTCACGATAACCTACCATAGTGGTGCTACGGAGGAATGGGGTGTGGGCTTCAGAGAAAATGGCGGTAGAATAATTTCAGTTAAGGTTGTTCCATCCTCAATTAACCATCGCAATCCCAGTGCTCCAGATTGCAGTAGCAAGGAACCCCTGGAGATTGAGGCGAATGCTCTTGCTGCAGGTCAGAAGATAAACATCACGTACACGTATTCAGTGAAATTCATGCCCAATGACACCATCAAGTGGTCTTCGCGATGGGACTACATTCTAGAATCTATGCCACACACAAATATCCAGTGGTTCAGTATTCTCAATTCCCTCGTGATTGTCCTTTTCCTCTCGGGTATGGTGGCCATGATAATGCTACGAACACTCCACAAAGACATTGCACGGTACAACCAAATGGAATGTGGTGAAGATGCCCAAGAGGAATTTGGATGGAAGCTCGTGCATGGAGATGTCTTTCGGCCACCGCGAAAAGGGATGCTTCTCTCCGTTTTACTTGGATCAGGTGTCCAGGTATTCTTCATGACACTCGTTACTCTGGCATTTGCCTGCTTGGGATTCCTTTCGCCAGCAAATCGAGGGGCTCTCATGACCTGTGCTATGGTGCTCTTTGTACTCTTAGGAACACCCGCGGGATACGTGTCATCGCGAATTTACAAGAGTTTCGGTGGAATCAAGTGGAAAAGCAATGTTATGCTCACGTCCATGCTGAGCCCCGGCTTGGTGTTTAGTTTGTTCTTCATAATGAATTTAGTATTGTGGGGTAAGGGGAGTTCAGGGGCTGTACCATTTAGTACCCTAATTGCACTCCTGGCCCTCTGGTTTGGTGTCTCCGTGCCATTGACTTTTGTTGGAGCATACTTTGGCTTCCGGAAGCGTTCACTTGAGCACCCCGTGAGAACCAATCAGATCCCACGTCAAATTCCCGATCAGTCCATCTATACGCAACCAATTCCGGGAATTATTATGGGTGGTGTCCTACCATTTGGATGCATTTTCATTCAGCTCTTCTTCATCCTCAACTCCATATGGTCCAGTCAAATGTACTACATGTTCGGTTTCCTCTTTCTTGTCTTCATCATCCTCGTGATCACGTGCTCCGAAACAACAATTCTTCTCTGCTACTTCCACCTCTGTGCAGTCATCTACTGCTGCCATTATTTTGCAACAAAACTCTCCATTGAGGATGCCGCTTCGACTTTCCTCTACTTTGGCTACACCTCCATCATGGTATTTCTCTTTTTCCTTCTCACTGGCTCAATAGGATTTTTTGCGTGCTTCTGGTTTATCCGAAAGATTTACAGTGTCGTCAAAGTAGATTAAGTTTAGTACGCAAATTGCAATCATTCAGAGATGTCTCTATAAAATGCAAAACAAAGATAATGAAAAAAAAAACTACTTATTTGTGATTATTGTAAATTATTCACCTATTTTTGTCGCCTCTGGACACACTTCCTTTCACCCGTTTGTGTATAAATTGAGAATATCGTGAGCCAACTAAATGAGTAAAAAAAATGCATATAATTAAGATAATTTAAATGTATAATGTATAATTTTAATATTTTTGGTCAACACAGATTATAATATTCTGTTTGAAGGTTTGATTTGTTTTAATCATAAGAAGAGAATATTGGAATTCTCTTAAAGAAATATATATTTTGCATTGAGAAAATTATTAAAATTTTTGTGTATGAATGCAAAAATTCTTATTGTTTCCTGGCGCACACTAAAGATACAAAAATCATACAAAAAATATTTGTTTATTTGAAAGTATTAGAAATTAATAATCGTAATCATGTAGCGAAATAAATATATCTCTGATACAAAATTAACAATAATTTGCATTTTTTCATTGATTTGTTTCCTTGCTAAAAATACTGAATTTCAGTTCAATAAGATCTCTATAAAACAGGTTCTATCGTGGGATTTTTAGATCATTAAAATTATCAAAATTATTGAGAAAAAAATAGGGTCAGTCATATACCACTCATGGAGTACGGAGGGTTAACCATTTTTTTCACTAGTCTCTTTATTGTACTAGGTGAAATGTAATTTCTTCTATACATTTAAAGTTAAATATACAAATAATGCCATTCGGGTTAGAGGTTTAATTTTAATTGAAATATTTCCTATATTTTTGATATTTTTATAAAAAAAATTTTAAAAAATAAATCGTAATAGAAACGGTTATAGACGTTAAAAATATAAATTTAAAAACGACATGTCGAAATATCGAATTTTCGTTATTCGCTGATTCGGAGATATTTTCTGTATTCTTTCAATTGTTGAATTTCTTCAAACTCTTCAATTACTTTTTGGTTTTCTCTTGTAGAAAAAAAAATAAACATCTCACTTTGATGTTGAATCGTGATCAATATTGCAGAATTTCTAGATAGTTTTACATCATTAATTAATTAAAAAGAATAAAAGTTCGAAATTTTTAAATGGAAAATTCCGAAAAATTGCCCGTTATTGATAGTGTGTGTGAATGAATAAGCAATAGCAGTTTTTTCTTCTCGTTCTCGCACGTGTAAAGAATAGCGCAGCCGGCCAGAAAATTGTAGTTAAATTACATCAAACAATTATTTTGTGTACTCAATAAGTTGCTTAAACGAGTGTTCTACCTGTTCTGTAAGTGCATCCACTGAAGGAACGCGAAAATGATGATGCAACTCATCCAAATACTCGAGAAAACTGTGTCGCCAGGTAAGAAAAATGGTGGCTGTCATTTTTTTATGGCTTTCAATTGGGGTGAAAATGGAATATTTTCACAAAATGCCTTCGCTACGACAAAGACGCCACGCCAAGATGTTCATTTCACTTTATTACTACTTCCGGAAGTGACCTTCTTTGCAAAGAAGCTAGTCCCGGAAGGGAAATTCAATGGGGGTATGGTAGGAAAAATTCCAATTGCAATGGAAGACGCGACATAACCCCCAAAAAATGCCATTGTGTGTTGTAGAGAAAAAAAAAGAAATAGCCTTGGCATGACACAAACGCAATGGATGACTTTCCCTAAAAGTTAATTTCATCGAAACTAAAGGAAAATCCTTTCTCTTGCAGACAAAAATGAATTGCTGGCGGCAAAGAATTTCCTCGAGCAAGCAGCTAATTCGAATCTTCCGGAATTTCTCAAGGCCCTTTCGGATGTCCTCGTTCACACGGAAAATAGTGCCGTGGCTCGTATGGCGGCTGGATTGCAGCTCAAAAATCACCTAACCAGCAAAGTTGCAAAGACTCGACAGGAATATCAACAACGATGGCTTCAGCTATCCCAGGAAATTCGGGAATATATAAAGAAAAATGTAAGTATCATTTTTTTCCTATAAGACACATCCGGAATAGGTATTCTTCGCTCATATTACGAGACTAAACAGAATTTTGAAAATGAAAAATAATGAAAATAAGGAATAGGCGAGTAATTGTGATAATTAAAAAAAAAACTCCCTATAGATTCTCACGGCACTTGGCACGGAAAACACAAGACCATCGTCAGCTGCTCAATGCGTGGCCTATGTAGCGATGGCTGAACTACCAATGAATCAGTGGGATTACCTGATAATGACCCTGGTGAATAATGTTGTGGATGAGCATTCCACGGAGATGATAAGAGAAGCATCACTTGAAACAATCGGATACATCTGCCAAGAGATCAGTGCAGAAGTACTTGAGATGCAGTCCAATCACATCCTAACGGCCATCATTCACGGCATGCGAAAGGCCGAACCGAGCAATCATGTCCGTCTTGCCGCAACAAATGCCCTGTACAATTCACTGGAATTCACACGAGCTAATTTCGATCAAACTGCCGAACGCAATTACATAATGGAGGTAGTCTGTGAAGCAACTCAGAGTCAGGATACCCAAATATGCGTGGCAGCCTTGCAATGTCTCGTAAAGATTCTTTCCCTCTATTACCACTACATGGAACCCTACATGGTCCAAGCACTTTTCCCAATCACCCTCGAGGCAATGAAGTCAGATAATGACCAGATTTCACTGCAGGGAATTGAGTTTTGGTCTAATGTGAGTGACGAAGAAATTGATTTGGCCATTGAGAATCAGGAAGCGAGTGAATCGGGTTGTCCACCATCGCGCGTATCGAAACACTATGCTCGAGGTGCTCTGCAATTCTTAGCACCGGTACTCATGGAGAAGCTGACAAAGCAGGAAGAATTTGACGATGAGGACGATTGGAATACTTCAAAAGCAGCAGGTGTCTGCTTGATGCTGTTGGCAACATGCTGTGAGAATGAAATCGTGAATTACGTGATGCCATTCATAAAGGAGAATATCAAAGCTGAGAATTGGCGGTACAGAGATGCTGCTCTAATGGCATTCGGCTCTATCCTTGGTGGTATCGATGCAAACACAGTAAAGCCACTTGTGGAGCAGGCGATGGTGACGCTAATTGAATCAATGTATGACTCAAGCGTTGTTGTACGCGATACAGTTGCGTGGACCTTTGGACGGATATGCGAGGTGATACCTGAAGCTGTCATTTCATCACCGCATCTTTCCAAATTGCTGGAGTGTCTATTGAGGGGATTGAAAGAGGAACCACGGGTGGCAGCCAATGTATGTTGGGCATTCACGGGTCTCTCTGAAGCAGCTTATGAGGCATCGTCAACATTCGAAAGTACCCCAAAGACGTATTGTTTGTCGGAATATTTTGAGTATATCGTTGAGTGTTTGTTGGCAACAACAGATCGACCCGATGGTGCACAAGCCAACCTTCGATCGGCAGCATACGAGGCACTGATGGAAATGATCAAAAATTCACCATCTGATTGCTATATTGTCGTACAGAAGACAACAATGGTGATACTTGATAGGCTCAATCGTGTCCTGGCAATGGAGAATCACATGGCTATTTCCAGTGAAGCTCACCAAATTAGTGACCTTCAGTCGTTGCTCTGTGCAACACTCCAAGCTCTTCTACGTAAAGTTGAACCAGATGATGCACCAAAAATTTCCGATATCGTCATGAATTCCCTCCTGAGTATGTTTGCATCAAACTGCGGTAAAGTTGGGAATGTGCAGGAGGATGCCCTTATGGCTGTATCAACGCTGGTTGATCTACTAGGTGAGAAATTCCTTGCATACATGGATGCATTCAAGCCGTACTTGTACATGGGATTGAAGAATCATCAGGAATACCAAGTTTGTTGCGCCGCTGTGGGTCTCACGGGTGACATCTGCCGTGGTTTGAAGCTTAAAGTTTTGCCATACTGTGACGAAATTATGATGCTCCTCATGGAGAATTTGAGCAATGTATCCCTGCATCAGAGTGTGAAGCCCCAAATTCTCTCAGTATTCGGTGACATTGCCATAAGTATTGGGCCTGAATTTAAGAAATATCTCGAAGTTGTGCTTCAAATGCTCATGCACGCATCATTGGTACAAGTGGATAAAAATGATATGGACATGGTGGAATATCTCAATGAATTACGTGAGAGCGTACTTGAGGCATATACTGGCATCATTCAGGGTCTAAAGGGTACGGGAGATAAGCCACTACCGGATGTGGAACTGATGGGACAATATGTGCCACACATTGTGAAGTTCATCGTAACAATTGCCCAGGATAAGGATTTGTCTGACAGCAACATTGGCGTAAGTGCTGGACTTATTGGAGATTTGTGCACTGCATTTGGACCACCATTACTTCCGTTACTCGACAATGAGGCAATCAACAAACTCCTGGCTGAAGGCAAAAAGTCCCGATTGCAGAGAACAAAGGCCCTTGTTAATTGGGCCGCAAAGGAAGTGAAGAAGCTACGAATGTTGCAGCAACAGCCGATAGTCAACAGTTGGTGAGTTTCTTTATTTTATTTTATTTTTATTAAATTTTTCAACAATTCAAAAAGAAAGTTTAATTATGGAAAAAAAAATAATTTTGTAAATTGAATGAATTTTTTTTTCTTAGTTTTGCAGCGAAAACAAAAAATTAAAAAAAAAAACAGCATAAAAGTTTAAAATCTTTGAGATTAAAAATATTTTTTTGGGTTAATTTTTTTTTAGATTCATACCAATTGTCTATATTGTTACAGATTATGTCCAAGCATCATTGATCATGTATACCATCATCCTCATATAAGCTACAATTACCAACCAGTGCAGGTAACACAATCTGAATCATCCGTAATTCGATAAATATCACAACAACAAAAAAAAAGCTACACAATTTTTCGGAATATATCACTTTTAAACTTCTTCCAATAGTTATTATAAACAGCCATTAAAATACTACGTAGTAAGTTAAAAAAAAAGAACATTGATCTATCAATTTATTTACATTTATTACTTTTCGTTTCTTTTTTTTTAAACTCTACAAAAGTAGGAACATTTTCTCTGGGAAGTGTGCGTGGGAGGGATGGGGGGGAATTATGAATAGACGGCTCAAATTGTTTGATGAATCAAAAATTTTATTGTGACGTTTTTCGCTTGCAATTGGCTGAAAACAAGGCGTTTTTTCGTTCAAAAAAAAATTTATACAGTCAATAAAGAAAATTGTGAAATTCATGTTAAGTTTTTGATCGCACTAAATTATTTGATTTATATAACATAAAATGGGAAAAATAAGACAAAAAATAATTTTTCAATAATTGAAATGTTCATGCTGATCAGTTTTTTTTTCATTAAAACTTTATTCTAATGTAACTTTTTTTTTCTTAAACGGATAATGGCTTAAATTGAAAACAAACATTAAAAGTAGAATTTTCTTCTAAAATTAATTAAAAAACTGCAACTCATACATCAATTATTAAAAAGAAAATGGTAATGAAGTAAAAAAAAAAAATGGGGGAATAATTTGAATATATTCTCTTGAAATGGCGGGAAGAGAGATTGAGTGAATGAGAGCAGAGACAGAAATGCATCAAGAAGTTTAAACACATTTAATTACATTTTGGAAGAATAAAAGAAATTTTTTGCAAGAGCAAATGTGGATGGTTTTGTATGAATCATGTGACTGCGTTCCTGTTGAACATCTAACGATGATTGATTTTATTCCTTTATTTTTTTTAAATTCACTTTTGGTCCCTAAAATTTCCGAATGCTGTGATTTACTTGGATGGAGAGAGTACCTATTACTGATGTTCCGAGAACAATTTAATTTTTTATGGTATTTGAAATGTATTTATTCATTCCCATATAGGTTAATTCCTTCATTCGAGGTAATATTTAACACTTTTCATTTTCGACTGGGGTCACTTAAGGAAAGCTGGGGCTGTATTCTCTAACAGTGAAAAACTCTCATGATAAACTCCCGAAGGTTTTTTACAGGGAAAAATTGAAGAAAACTTCACGTTAGCATAATCCTCTAAAAAAATAATGCATCCGTGATAAACTCCCGTAAGATATTCCCGGTTTTCATGTTTCTTTTAAAGCACTAAGGCCTTCAGGAGTTTTTCACTCTTAGAAAATTCATGCCCTGGTAAAGATTTGTCCGAAAATGTAAAGAATGACGTCACTATTTCATTTTTTAATCTTTTTTAATGCATAAAGTTTTCATGTTGATGCTCCGTCGATGATTTTTGACATGTTTTTCATGCTTTGTGCATTAAAAGAGAAAAAAATAATGATGACATTATTTACACTACCATCATTATTTTTCCAGTTGATCCCATTGGAAAATGTAAAATTATTCCGATGGTTTACTCTAATAAGGAGTTTTTCATCTGGCAAGAAAACAGTCTCCATGTTAGGCCCCCATTAGGCTTCATATTTACAAGAAAATCTCTTTGGTTTTATTTGTCAATTTTCACTCCAATCACCACTAATTTACTAAAAAATTTAAAAGTAAAATAATAAAAATTGTTTACTCATCTATGTACTGTAAAACTTTACATTGATCTTGGTACATTATTGTAATTGATTACAAAGTATGTGACATTGAGCTTTTGAATAAGAGAGGAAAAAATCAAAAAAATGAAATATTGGTTGAAATATCTTGAAGAATGGAGAAAGATTTTGTTGTGGTGAAGTGAAAGAGTCCATGTGAAATGCTGAAAAAAAAACTATGTCTGATTAGCGTGATTCTGAGCAATATAAAAGGTATTACAAGAGACTTGATCTATAGTGAGATATTAATAACTATAAAGATCCACTACACTGTAACAAAAGTTTAATGGTAAAATATCAATTTGTGAGTGCCTCTTTTTTGTCTGTGAGCGAAGGTGATTTTAGGAAAAGGGAATATTAATGCCTACATAAATGGGGTTTGTTTGGAAAGATGATAATGAAGAGTGTCTGGTCTGTGGGGGTGGTTTTAGTAAATGAAAGAAACGAGAAGAATGTACGACGTGTATTCACAGACTTTTCTTCATCTTTATCTCATCGTTTTATTGTTTTTCTTTTCTTGTGGTTCCGCGACAAGAGACGCTGACTGACGAAATTAAAAAAAAAATAATTAAATAAATAAAACTATATACATAGATTTTTGAGATCGCGTATAGAGATCTCCGAATTAGGTCTTATGATGAATGTCAAGATCACAAACGGTCCAATGTAATTGAATTTTACACATTTTTTTTTCATAGTTCTCACTAGCCGTAGTGAGAGCTATAACTTTTAATTAATTTTTTTTCCATTTTTATTTCTTTATTAAATAAATCAATTAATAATACGTTTTAATAGATAAAATTAATCAAATTTTCTTTATGGAAAGAAAGAAAAAACAAAAGTTTATTGACGAGTTAAAAAAAGAAGTGTATTATGCTTAAATGAAAATTCAAAGCTGTGGGCATTGTTTATGTGTGGGGGAAAAACTGAAAACCAAAAAACAAAGTTAATATTGATGGGATAGAGATAATTTTTAGATTTTTTGTTTCCTTAATAGGTCTAGTAACAACGTAACTAATCAAAATGTTTCTAACATGAATCACATATAGACAATGTGTATACATAGTTTAATTGATAAAATGTATACCTAACTTGAATACTAAACCGTTTTTGATCTTCCAACGAATCAGAGACTAAAATTTTAATTCCATTCTACTTTTAAAAGCTTTTTAAATTGATCAATTTTGCAATTATAATTGAACCTTAAAGGAAATATTTAAAATTATTGATGCTTTCCAGCAAAACAAAGTAAATTTATTTAACGGTAATTGTATACAAACCTAGTTAATATTTAGAATTCATTCTTCCGTTTTTATTTTTTTTAATGTTTTTTTGATAGATAGCATTAGAAATCGCGTAGTAAATCAATTGTAAGAACGAACTTTTGAGATTGTCTTTCAAAGTAGAATGGAAAAATAATTTTGAAATTCTCTTATTTGTACAAATCTTTTCATTGAATTCCATAGATTATATTACATACATAATATTCATTTATGTGAACTTAATTTGAGAGGAGAAAACAAAAACACATACTACATACCTACATTTGAGTATGGATGAAGTGAATTATCACTATCGTGTTTTATATTCATACAAAAAATAAAACATTATGTAATGTAGTGTATTATGAAGGAGATATTTTGTGTAAAATTGTGGTATAGAGAGGATAGTTACTGAGAAGTTGCTCTGTTTAATATCAACATTGAATGAAAAGTGAAAAAGTGAAATGAATGAGTGAAGTGAGAAGAAAATGTGTAAATTTTAGATAGAAAGGACAATACATACTGTGCGAAAGGTAAGATAACAAATTTGTTTACATTCTTTGATGAAAAAAAAATTTGTGCATATTTTCCTTTAGCATATAGATATTTTAAAATAATTTGATTGTGATTCTAAATGAATGTCATTCGTACAAAGTGATAAAAAAATGCGTGAATCTATCATTTTTTCTAAATAATATTTTTGGGGATTAGTTCAATTTTGATGAGCTTTCTGATGAAATTTTGAAGTCTGCGTGAATAAAATAATGTAAAATAAATTAAACTTAGAACATGATAGAAAAAAAAGAATTATCATAAATTACTGTATTACAATTTTGGAACTTACAGCGACATAATGCCACAATTTTAAAAACGCGTTAAATAAATATAACTGAAAATGCCATTCCATTTTTAATTTTGAACAAAGAGAAGTTGATGCTAAAAATATAATATAAGAAAGATTATTATATTTTCTTTAAATCATGAATTAAATGGAAGTGAGAATCTTATGTTAAGAGGAGACACTGAAAAATGTAACAAGAAAAAACTTATAATATTAAGAAAGAAAAACTAAAAAAAATCATATATAACACAAAATCAGGCACGAAAAAAATTATATGCGATATAAAAATTACAATGCTGTCCAGTCCACGTTTGAAAGAATAAAATTTGCTTCCATAAATTCGTAAATTTAATTTGCATTCTTTATTCGTCGTATTTTATACATAACTTTTTGCCTCAAAATAATTTCCTTTTGGTTAATAAAAGGATGCTCATTAATTTAGTAAGAAATGTGTTATCTTCATAACATTTCTATGTAAGATGCAAGGTCAATTCAAAAATTTTCTTTCTACTATGCAAAAGTTAACACAGAATATGTTTTGTTTAAAAAAAAAAGTTTAAACCTAAAAATGAAAAAAGTCCATATTAAAAAAAATGAATTATTCTATCATTAGTAGAATTTAGAAAAGCACAAAACTTTAATTTTTTTTTCTGTAACGATGGACGAAAAATCGGTTAAACATAGATTATGTTACTGTTAAATAAAAAAAATGTAATCGATTTTCCTTAAATTCCAACATATAGCGAATACTTACATACATCAGAAGAGAGAGAGAGAAAAAGAGTGCGAGAGAAACGAATATTTGGTAAAATAAAAGAAAATATGAAAGAAAGAATAAAATAATTTTTAAAATAATGTATAATGTAGTTCATGGACGAGTGGGAAATTCTGTGATTTGGAAAAGCTTTTCGTCAGCTTAAAATAAGAAACTAATAGGTTAAAAAATAAAAAGAAATCGTTAAAAAATGTATATCATATTAATTGAAAAGTTTTCGTCCGTAATTGAAAATTATAAATAAATAATGAAAATGAAAAGAAAGACTTCTTTTAAGCTGATAAAGGTTTTCCAATGTAAAACCTAATAACAAAAAAAAACATAATATAGAAAATCATAGAAAAAAATATACAATGAGTAAAAGAAAAAAAAATGTGGAAAAAGATGAATTTTATATTGTTATAAAAATAAATTAAGAAAGAAAAATAGTTGAAAAGAAGAAATAATGAGTTACACACTTTTGGAAAATTAAAAATTTCATGTAAAATTCAGTTTCTAAATTGCAAATGATTCTTATAAAAATTTTTAACTATGTAAGGTGTATCTAAAGATTTATAGGAAATTTTCATGAGATATGTCTCCAAGAAAAAAGAAATAGAATTTTCACTCGTGTATACCATCCGTCCGGAAGAGATGAGCAAAAATTCTTTTGTATGAGACAAGAGAAACTACTACAGGAAGTTTTTAATTTTTTTTTCTCTGAAAAATCGCCAAAAGTGTGTAACTCCTTGAGAGAGTAGTAGGTGAATTTTTGTGATAAAATGAATTCAAAAGAAATCAGGATGTATGATGTGATAAATGCAATTTCTTTCCTCTTTTCATGTGAATCGTTATAAAATTCATTATCTAAGTTCAGTATAAGTTGATTTGTTGTTTTTTGTAAGTTTTATAGTTTTTTTTTACTTTTGAATTTTTCATGTAATTCAAAATTATTGATTTTTTTTTATAACAATCGTTTTGGAAAGAGATGAAAGAAATAGTGTGAAAGAATAATTACATACTGCATTGCATATTGTGATGATACTGGTAAACGTGTATTTTTTCTACACTAACTCTGCATTGCCTAATGTGTGTGTTACTAAAAAAAAGACGAATGTTTTTTTTCTGAATGAGAAAAAAAATATCTATGAATGAACGAGCTCTATGAGTCTAATGTAAAAACTGTGAATGAGAAACATGATGTTCAATTATAATTTATTGCTATTAGTGAAAAATTATGAATATAGGTATAAGTAATAAGATGAAATAAAAAGAAAAAACACATGTAAAATGATGATTCAGGGATTGAATGTATTTTTTGATTCTTTAGGCGTATAGCGAGACAATATTTAGTGAAAAAGGAGATGAGAAAAAGATGAAAATGTTTGTGTGAAAAATGTGATCTTTTTAGCGATTAAGAAAAAAAAAAACAATTAAGAAAATTTGTTGAAACATGAAATGTTTGTGAGTCATAGTGAATAAGAGGAAGAGTAAAATAAAAACACAAGAGAACCATTTAATTAGTGATAGTGGAGAAATGAGAATTGGAGTTGGTATATATCAGTGAAAATGAGCTGAATTGTAATCCCCAAGTACTTTGTGACTGATTCTGCGCTTAAAAAAATAGAGTGAGATGGTGAACGAATGTAAACCAAAATTATGTCTCAATTTCCGAATTCTTTTGTATGTGACTTTTTATGAATGAATAAATTTATGACTGCCAAAATAATGGTTTTAATTACCTACATATTAAGGATCAACTTATAGGCATTGAATGTGGAAACCAAAAAAAAAACAAATACATCCAGGGAACAACTATTTTCGATCATTTGTAGCAAATATTTTTCTAGTGTAAAATATTTTTACAAATAAAAAAATTAAAGAAAACATTTATTATGAAAAAAAATTGTCTTTTAATGTTGGAAATATGATCTATTTGAGTTTTTTATTTATTTCATTTCAATGGAATCTTTATGCTGCTACAATGACATGAATAAATCATTGTTTTTGATTGATTTTGCAGAGAACTTCCGTTCAGCAGTCCAAATAAGCTTTATAGTTTTGGACCATTTAGATGGACTAGTAGCTGATCAAATTTACGCGAGCTGCTTGAATTTTTTGAGTGTTAAACTACACATAGAAAAATTAGGTATAAAGGTGTGAGTTGGTGAGGTAAGTCTTTGCGAGTTAATCCACTCACATGCGTAAATGTCGAGTATTCGCATTTATGTTTACAATTATAGACAGTACAAGACAAAAAGTATCAGCTTCCACTCGCCTTCGATTAATGCGAATTTTTTTGTGTGTGCAATACATATACACGAAAATTGTATAGCTCAATATGATTTACTTTTGATTTTTAGTAGGTACACAAGAAGTGTTCCTGTAAAAAAAACACAAAACAAAAATATTTTCTATCCAGTCCAGTTTCTTAAATTTGTTAATTTTTTTTCTTCAAAATCAACTTTAATCTGGTAGAATCCAGCGATGTAATTGTATTATTTTACTCAAACTGAATCTTTTCCTTGCAATTACAATAAAATAAAATAATAATGAATTTTTATGCACAATTTCAAAGCTGTAAATAAGAATTAATTGTTGTTGCCACGAGTAATTTGAAATTCATAAATTGTGCATGATAGGTGAGAAGAGTTGAATTTACATTTTGTTCTTAACTCCCAATATAGCCAATATATGATCTATCCTTGGAAGTGGTTATAAACTTTCCAGTGTGTCAGACGGAAATTTCTATGGATTCCCATCTTTTCACAGTGAATATCGAGTGTGTTGGGCACTTTAATTGCCCCACGTTATGCGAATGCAAAGTGCAGTGCGTGGGACCGAAGCGGCGGGTGTGCTGGAAGTGTGCACATTTAATGTACGCCACGGTACTGTGGCAGTGGAAGTGCAAGTGTTTCGGAATATGGAACGTTTTCCTCGAAGTGGAGATATTTCGTCGTCAATCCCATTCAGTGTGGAGGAATTGGACGAGGAACATTCAGTGCAAGAAAGGGTACCACTTAATGCAAACCCTGAAAGTGCGTTCGAAAGTGCGCTGGGCAATAATGCAGCAGAAGATGTGAGTACCTATACACCTATATTAAAGGAAAAGAAAGATCTCCGTTAAAGTGATTAAACTTGAGGATATGCGTGTGAGATGAAAATGCTGGGAAAATTAATCAATTAAAAACAGCAACGTTTAGTGTTGTAAAACATTATCTTTTCGTGTAGAACATATTAAAATGATGCTAGATTACATATCAATTTAATTTTTTTCTACATGGTATTCCGTAAAATATTAAGTAATCTCTAGAATTTCAAATGATTTATTAATAATTCTTTTTTTATTTAATAAAGATTTCCATGGTTTTAACTTATCTCATTTATCTCAAAGAAAAGACGTTTTTTTTATTGCAAGTATATATTAAGATTAATAATATAATATTTTCATATTATACCTACTGATTTGCATAAGATCTCCGAGCAGTTGTGAACTTTCATTGTGTGCTGCAAATTCCTAAGTTGTGAGGACTTTATACAATAAAATTAATGAATCTCAGATAAAAGTGAGCATTCTATAAGATAATTTGAAAGAATAATAATCCTGAATTACATAAAAATCTTAAAGTTTAAGTTAAGAATGATCTTAAATTTTTTGCGCTACTTGTCTTAAATGTTTTTTTTTCTTTCTCTTTGGGAAAATGCATTTTCTGTTCGTTTTTCAAATTCTTAAACTTTAAACTTCTCTCACTTCAAAGAAAAAATTGAGTGATCTCGAATACTCTTCGTTTTTACTGATTTATTCTATTTATAAATAAAAAAATATTTTTTAGGACACTTTTGATCTGGATGAACTCTTACCGTCAATCTCGGAATTTGGGAAATATCAGAAACTCTTGGTATTCTTAATATGTCTTCCGGCATGTATACCATGTGGCTTTGGAGCTTTCAATCAGCTTTTTATGGCGGACTCCCCAACAGATTACTGGTGCACAGTTCCTCAACTCGAAAACATTACAAATATATCTGCAATAGATAGACGAAATTTGGCTATTCCTACAAACGAAGTATGATCTTTTATTTATTTTTTTTAATTACAGTGCAATTAATAAATTTTTCACGTATAAACTGATTGATTAAGAAATAAATAAAAAAAAATTGAAAGGGTTTCGTGGCCCAGACATGCAATACTTCACCCTGAAATTCAATATTCAGGGTTACAACCGCATTGCACTTGATTTTTTGTGTGTACAAGGGAATTGCGAAAAATACGTCATTTCTCCACAATTTTAGCTGTGTTTCTTTCAGACACAGCTTTTGTGTACCGAGCAAAATCGAAAGTCGTCAGATCGGGCTCAAACTTGGGATGAGCACGAATTAGGGTCCCCACATTCCAAAAAACGTATGCGCCAAAAAATTTTTTCCGGCCGGCCGGCCGGCCGGCCGGCCGTCCGTCCGTCCGTCCGTCCGGAACCTTTTGCTAAATTACAAGAGAACGGTAATAGATAGAGACTTGCGGTCAACGGCAAAGTTTAAATATCGACCGGAAGACATCCGATTATGAGGTCAAATCCACCCCCCCACCCCTCCGTCCGCCATTTTGAATAACCTCAAAATTTTGTTTTCGCTATATCTCAGCCCCTGTAATAGCTAAAAATCTGAAATTTTGATATGTTGTAGGGGCCATCAAGAGCTTTCCAACGATACCTCATTTTCGAAAATCGGTCAAGCCGTTTAGTCAATATGGCTGCCACAATTTTTCATCGAAAATCGACCATAACTCGAAAACGGCTTGACCGATTTTGATCAACCCGGGGTCAAATGAAAGATCTCAACAAACCCTACAACTCTCCAGAACATCCGAAGTTTCAAAAGTGACCGCTAGGGGGCCAAAAATCAAAAACAAAATTTTCGATGAGTTTTCGATTAATATCTCGAAAACGCCATTATCGATTTGCTTCATTTTTTGATATGTTATAGCTGACTATATTATCTAGCTCCATGCCAAAAATCAAGAAAATCTATGTCGCCGTTCTCGAGATATAGCCTTCCAAAGTTGGCATGTCATATCTCGGGTTCTACAAGTCCGATTTTAATCAACTCAAGCGCAAATGAAAGGTTTCGTGAAGCTCTACAAATGTCTAGAACATTGCAACTTCGAAAAATGACCGCGAGAGGCGCTAAAGTCAAAATAAAAATTTTCGAAAATTTCGAACTCGAATATTTCGAAAATGCTATTATCGATTGACTTCATATTTTAATATATTATAGTTGAGGTTAAGACCTTTCCAACGATAGCTCAAACTCGAAAATCTATGGAGCCGTTCCCGAGATATGGCGTTTTAAAGATTTCTTGCGGGATGACTTTTCAACTTTTCCCGACTTTGCGCGTATTTAAATGAATTTGCGTTCTAGTTTGCTCTCACAAAATTGGTACACTGAAAGAAACACAGCTCTCGTAAGCTTGGTCAGCTTACCAGTACATTTTTTTCTGCAAAACCCAATGGCTTTTGGAAGAAAAGAAAGGAATGTGAAATCGATTTGAGTGACCAATACTTTCTTTTTTTTTTCACTTAATCGCAAAAAAATTGCGCATTGTACGAAGCCATATGGAGAATATCTCTGTACACACGAATTTCTAATCTCATGGGATTCTCTCTTTTTTTCCCTTCTACCTAGGATGGGTCATTTAGTAAATGTGAGAGATATATTGTAAATTGGACTGAAGTATTAGAAAATCACCATGGAGATTTACAGGGATTCAGTAATCCGCAAAATACATCATGGCCCATTGAAAAGTGCATCGATGGATGGGAATTCAATACAACTGATTCGCGATCGTCCATTGTAATCGATGTTAGTGATCATTTTTTTTTAGGATGACCACATAAATTCTAACTTAAATTTGTTTTTTTCTTATACAGTTTAATTTGGTTTGTCACCGTGATATATATCCAACTGTAGGACTATCTGCACTAAACATTGGTGGTCCAATAGGCGTATATTTCTTTGGACTACTAAATGATCGAGCTGGAAGGAGAATATCCTACTTCTGTTGCCTCGCTACGCTTCTTTTTGGTAGTTTTCTCACAGCAATAAGTGTCAATTTCTGGACATGGGCCGTAAGTAGAGCCGTCGTGGGACTTACAGTACCTGCAGTCTACCAAATTCCATTTATACTAGCACTAGAACTCGTGGGACCTTCCTATAGGTCCTTTGTAACAGTTATGACGTGTACTTTCTACACGTTTAGTTTGATGATATTGGCTGGTGTTACAGCCATCATCGACGATTGGCGTGCCCTATCGCTATATACATCAGTTCCATTTCTTCTCTACTTCCTGTATATATTTGTTATGCCGGAATCTCCACGATGGCTCCTAGCACAGGGACGACTTGAGGAAGCGCTGAAAATTCTTGAAATAATGGCAAAGGTGAATGGGAAGACTTTTCCAAGTTGGTTTCGTGAGAAGTTACAGCAAAGGATGGCGTACAGGAAATGTACTGGAAAACAAGATAAACCACAGAGGAGAGTTGGTGCATTTGATTTGTGCAGGTAGGAAAAAAAAGAGAAAAAGTTAATTTATTTTTTAAAATGTTTTTTTTTTCAATTTATTTTCTAGAACACCAAATATGCGCCTTAAAACAATTCTCATAACACTAAATTGGTTTGCCAATGAAACCGTCTATTTGGGATTGAGTTACTATGGCCCAGAATTGGGGGATAATGCGCACTTGAGCTTCTTCTTCTCATCCCTTGTGGAGATTCCAAGCTATGTATTGTGTTGGATTATCATGGATCGATGGGGTCGTCGTTGGCCACTCTGCTTACTCATGATTCTCGGTGGAATCAGCTGTATTGTAACGGTGATGTTACCTGAGGAAGCTAAATTGGATACACTTGTGCTCTTCTTAATCTCCAAATCCATGATCTCAGCATCTTTTCTTATTATTTATCCATTTGCCGGGGAATTGTATCCAACTCAAGTACGTGGTGTTGGAATTGGAACTTCTAGCTATATCGGAGGTTTAGGACTTATTGGGATTCCATTTATAAATTATCTGGTAAGTTAAATTGCAAAATATTGATCAATAAGATTTTTAAAATTTGTCTTTAGAAAAAATTACAAATTGATTTTTTTAAAAGGGTAAAGATAACCTTCGTCTGCCGTTGGTTATAATGGGTGCAGTATCAGTTGTAGGGGGAATCACAGGTCTTCGTTTGCCAGAAACACTCCATCATTGTCTACCGCAGACACTTGAAGAAGGCGAAAAGTTTGGTAAAGATTGGAATTGGCGCGAATGTATCCGATGCATTCCACTACGTCCGGCGGAGCCCACAGCGAATTTATATGAGACTTTATCAAAGAAGGACGAACCCCAAAGTGATGTTGAACTCAAAATGTCCAAAGGAAAGTACTTAAAGGGCAAAAGTTCGGACAAGGGGGACAGAGGGCACAAAGAAAGGAATTCAATGAAGCGCCTTGTCCGACAGTCGAGCACAATGGATACCCAAAAAACCCATGATGGTGCTATGCAACTTACATACTGGTTCTAATTTTGGTTCTAATATTCTTTGACATTTTTTAAGCTTTATTAAGTTTAATTTTTAGTCTAATTTGAATCAATTCTGCTGCTTATGTGATTTTATAATTTTGCGTTTGCGATACTCATATTATGTATGTGTACAGAATTAGGGATAGTGACATTAACCCAGATATGCTCAGAATTTTTAAAAATTTTCGCAAAATCTGACTTCAAAATTATCTAGAAAAGTTAATTCTAAAACTCCTTTAATTGAATCTATTTTACTAATGAAAGTAAAATTGTCGAGGGTTAAGTTGACAAATTTGGGTTGATAAAGAATTCCATATATGCATTGTAAATTTTTTTTCTGAATTAATCTAATTAATAAATTTAAAAATAATTTACAAGTTTATTTCATTGAGCTATACAATTGAAAAGGGCTGTGATAAGCGATTTCAATATGGGCCTTTTAAGTTTTCCAAAAAAGAAGTTTATCGCCTCTAACGTCAACTCATGTTGTATGCAATTTGTTGGAAAATAAATAAAAAGTAAAAATCAGCGTAGGTTTTCATATACATTTTCTTTATTCATTTAATATGAATTATCATACTTCCTTTTTTATTAAATTATGTGCTTTGACAACATTCATGCATCTACAATATAATGATGTATTAATATTAAGTAATACATATACAATTATGTAATTAAATTTACTTTCAATAGATATGTATGCAAAATTCTAAAAATTTTCATCTTGGATACGGTCCTTATGCAAGTAGAGAGTGTCAAAAGGATTTCAATGAACAACACGCTACCAGAATAGTGTCTTTCTTTTTTTTCATCGAATGCGCAGGATTCAAGCAAAAAATGTCTTTTTTCTTTTCATTTTCTAGAAAAATGTTTGCTAAAGTGCACGTTGTATGCATAATTTGTATATTAAAAAGTTCATATAATATCTCTTTAGGACGGCTAAGTGAGTGTAAAGTGAAATGAATATTCATATTAATAAGAAGTATACAGATGGTAAGGAAATAATGAAAGCCAATTTTTCTTTGTTCCTCGGAAAAATTCTCTTTCATATCACAAAATCATTCCAGCATCACAGTATATTGTCTTTTTTCACTTTTTCTTTTTTTTTAATATTACACTGTGTTGCAGGGATATTTTTTTCTCGATCTTAATTCATCATAATCTTACAAGGAGATGTCAATAACAAAAAAATAATTATAAATTTTTCCAAAATTCTATCAAAAAGGCAATTTTAGAAAATATATTATAATTTATAGTAAATTTTTCGTCATTCTCAATTTAAAGTTTTTTTTTCTCATTTTTTTTTCTTTGTTAAAGATCTACAAATGGCACTTTTAGGTTTTCTCTTCATTCGCTTTTCTTTTGTAAATTTATTAAATAGTTTTTTCTCAAATTGAAATTGTCGTCTATTAAGGTACTTTTTCTTTTTTTAAAAATTCATCATGTTCCTTATTGTGTATATTTTATTTTGCTATTTGTAATCTCTTTTAATTCAAAAGGTGTATATAATTAGTTGGTATTCCACATAAGTGGCAATACAAAGAATATCTTGTTATTATTCTCCTTATAATACGGCTATGAGTATGCAATAAATTTCTCTTATTGGCAAGATTATTTTATAAGTTAAAAAGGGTACGCAAAAGTAAGTCTCTGAATTACTTATCTATACTAAATTACATCTTTTTTTTTTACTAACAATACTACCATTCGGAATACATGGAGGAATAGTAAGATAAGAAAATATAAAATAAAAAAAGGTTGAATAATCAAACAAGGATGTTATGTATTTTGTTAAAGAAATTTTTACAAAAACTGCATAAAATCCTTTTTTTTTAATCAACAAGTCCAATTTCTTACAGTAAATAAGTAAAGTTTACTGTGTTGCAAAATTATTTATCAAATATTTAATTCATTAAAGAATAAATAAAATTTTGTGTAAAGTTTATAGTGATGACATTTCTATAAGATCAAATTAAATTTTAAGTTTTACTTTTTTTTCTCATAAAAGTTTGGTAACCTATAAATAATGCATTAAAAAATCACTTTTTATTCTTAAATCTCAATAAGTTGTACCAAAGAAATATTGGTACTTTTTTTTTAAATCACAAATTTTTTTAAAAGTCAATTTTGAAGGTCCTTAAAAGTAATTATTAAAATATCCTTATAAAGTTGGTTATAAAAAAAATCCAAAAAAAGAAATATTTCAGAGACTTACTTTTGCTGCATTTATTCATTAAAAATTGTATACTATTAAAAAAATTATTGTTTCTAAATCAATGGCAGGCAATTGGTAACTTAAAAAAAAAGAATAATTTAATATAAAATGAAATTTCTTTTACGACTAGGGTTTTTTTTGCTACTTTCGGTAACCATGTAGTTTTGTCTAAACATTATTTTACATTTACAGAAATATATTATAATTTTTCATTACTTTTGTGCAGTGAAGATTTGATATCTACGCACTATACTTTTTTCTTCTTGTTTGTCTAAAAAGGATTGGAGTGCTATGTATGATATTTTTAATGTTACTTCGGTACCTATATTTATGAGTATAACCACTATGTAATTTCTTAATCTCCTCAGTTAGAGGAAGATTCTACAGACTGTTTTTTTCTGCAAAGGAATTTTACATTTTCCAAATTTTATACATTCGTATACCACCTAAAAAATTGATATAGGAAAACATATTATACAGTTTGTACCGGTCACAGTCTAGGGACTACATTAAAAGTATTCTTATTTAATTCTAACATTCAATATTATATCTAAAATTAAATTTGTAAAACTCAAAATATCAATTTATGAGTATTTTATAATTTCAAATAAGTGTATATATGTGTATAAACATCACAATAAATTTAATTTATAAAAAAAAAGAAAAAAAATCTCACTTATAAAACATGTTTTGAATACCTACAACTCTATATATATATATACGACATTCAAAGAAAATCAAGCGTACATACTTTACATTATATGCTTCTTCATTTTTTTCATTAGGATTCAATATATTTTTTGAATATCTACACTTGAAGTTGATATTCCACAATGTGGTCATAGATAATCAGCTATGTATGTATATATACATGCTTTATTCCTACATCAAATGTGAAATTAATGAATTAATGATTTGTCTTATTTCTTGTCTTTTAAACGGTATTTAGATGGAATTTACTAAATAAATGTTTCTTTACGCCATACGACACATATTGTAAATGCCTAAGAATTCGAATTAAAAATTTGCAATTAAAAGATAATGAGATTTTTCGTGAATTCTTAGGCAATTTTATACGTATGCTAGGAAGTTTATAAGCACGTGCAAAGTATTTTCAGGATAAAGGTATTCTTATATTATTTATAACGTTTACTATTATGTAAGTTTTATTTAGAAGGGTAGAGTAGCTACAAACATGTTCTCAATGAGCGGTGGCGCTGGAACGAGATCCTCAAGTTTCAAATAAAATATTCGCTGAAGTCCCTGAACACTGAGGGATCGTAGCTCGGGCAATTTTCCCAAGAGGCGACTGAAATAGTGTGGTTTTCGCTGTGCCTCCGCATTATATGTGACATGATCACGCAAACTGGAAATAATCTTCATCTGCAATTGCTCGACTTTCTTTGGCTCCTTCAACCCATGACGTTCTAGTGGTTTAGAGGGTATAAATAAAATGGGCAATAAGTCAATCATTTTTGGAAACCACAAGGGAGATAATTTGATAATGAATGTAAGCCCCTCAACCATAATATCGAGTTATTATTTTGCTAAAAAATTGTCAAGATCATGATGACAACAATGAATTTTTATTTCCCATAAAATTTTGAATTAAAATTTAATGATGAATAAATCATTATTGAGTTCAAAAAATACCACACAATAATGTATTGAAGATATTATATTGTGTTGTGAGCAAAGTGAAAGATCAACTTACCAGTAACGAGCGTGAGAGCACAGAGACAAGCGAAAGCAGAGATGTCGATCTCGAGGGCATGAAGACTCTTGCTAAACTCGAGTATGGCATTGAGCCAGTCGCCAAAGGAACGTTGACACTGCATCTTGTGGAGCACCACACCATTGCAGAAGGTCATCTTCGTGTCGTCAATGCGTGCTCTATACGACAATCGTAGCACAAAAAGCTCTAGTGATGCTGACTGGAAGAGCAGCTCCTGATCCTCCGAGCACAGATCACTAAATCCAGGTAGTTTGTCGGCAAAATGTTTAATTACATCCACAGATGTGGTGAGTAGAGTGTAGAATTGTTGTACTTTATCAGCTTCCGAGATTATGGGCTCTGTAGGTGTTGGTTCGCGGTACTGTGAATAATCCAGACTTGCCAAATCAGGTGTTGTGTCGACATGAGCACGAACCATGGCAGTTATCATGGATACCGGGGGACTTGGTGGTGATTCTTGTGGGGACTTGGGCTTAGACGGTAAACGTCCGCGTCTACCCTTAAGACTGTCTGTACGGACTACCTCTTTAACCATGCCAACGGCAAGACATTTCTGGAACCGACAGAATTGACATCGATTTCTTCGTCGCTTATCCACTGGGCATGCCTTATCTGCCAAACACACGTACTTGGATCCTTTTTGTACGGTGCGCTTGAAGAACCCTTTGCATCCCTCGCATGTGCGAACACCATAGTGCTGACACGCTGCTGTATCCCCACAAACAGCACAGAGTTGTGAAGGACTCTGTGGGGTTGGTTGTATGGCAGAACGACTAAGGCCAGGCTCGTTATTATTGGCCGTGGCTGGATTATTGTTATTAATGCATCCTGGTGAGCTAGATGCTGAACTTGAGGCGCTGGGTAGAAAGCCTTTGGGTAGTTGACCACGTGGTGGTTTAGGGCTTTCACTGCTTGATGTGGATTCTGATCGTTGAAGTGGCAGAGAAGCTCTCCTCTGACTCGTAGTTGTTACGTGAAGCTCTGACACAGTCGGAAAGGGTGGGAGGGAGTAGCGTTCTTGAGTACTGGGTGCGTACTGTTATTAAAAAAAACAATAATGACAATTATGTGTATGATATTGACGATATTTGATTAAAAAAATTATAATTGTGGGGCATTAGATTTTACTTTTTTAAATTTTTTGTTCCTAAATAGGTTTAAGTACCTACCTAAAGATAGTATAAGCGAAGAAGGAAAACGAAATATTCTTTTTTGAAATTAATAAAAAAAAACTTATATCTTATCTGTTTATTTGTTGATGAATTATTTATTTATTATAACCCGGGTCTTTTTAGTTGTACTTCTATCTTCTTAAGAACATTTACTTAGCTTCTGTACACCATATCTATTTCACTTTAGTTTTGCAGATCTAATATAATTTCACTGATTTTTTTTACTAATATTTGGGCTTGAAGATAAAATTTATTATTAATGAATAGGTCATATTTTATTACAAATAATGTTAGTAATTGAGAATTAAATTATTACAAAGATGACATCGTATCCATAAGTCTCACAATAGGGATTTTAATGCATGCAAAGACAGAAAACCGCACTTATATTTTCGAATGAAAAGTAGGAATGGTAGAAAGAGCTTCTTTTTGTGCAATTCTGCGAAATATGGATTTATAATATTTCCTCATCCCTTTAAGGAAAAAACCACTAATATTATTAGGTTCTCCTAAATAAATTAACCTATTAAGAGTAGCAAAAATGTTTCTCAATTTGAAATAATAACTCTTTATGTATCGGTTTCAATGGTGTTCATTTAAAAAAAATTAATAAGATTTAAAAACATACCATAGGATGCTGTTCAAAGGATTGTTGTTGTTGGTAGAAAGGTCCTGAACTTTGTTGTATGTACTGTGGAGGATGCTGTCCAGGAGTTGTAGTGTGCTGTCCGTGAAATTCATAGTGTCCTTGGTGGTGAATTGTTGAGGAAGAACTACCAAAAGGATGCTGATGGCCATGTTGGTATGCAACAACACCCGAATGATATGGCGAAGCAACATTGAATGTGTCTTCATCCATTTTGAGACCAAAACTCGCTAACTGACTGTACTTGATTGAGTAGGTCTCCTGAAAGCTTGGCAGCGGTGAATCTGGGGCTGTAGGTGTTGTGGACGAGGATGCTTGTGATTGGCGAGATTGGAGAGAGTGTAAAGATATTGCAGGATCACTGCTGGAGCGAAGAGTCAATGGACCAATATCTGTCGGTCTCTCTAGAGTTCCTGATGCTTGGTCACTCTGTGGTACAAGCGCAGTGGGATCTTCCTTGTTGAAAAGAGGTACAAGTGTAGAAGGAAGACTCTCTACAGAACCGCCAAAGTGGCTGGAGTGGCTGCTGAGTCCAATAAGGGTATCACTGGAGGAATTTGAGTGATGCAATTGTTCAATAAAAGGAGTATCACTGCCACGTCCTTGTGATGTCGATGCAATAGGTTGGCCAATCAATGATGTTGAAGAGGTGGAAGGATACAAAACTTCTGACAGAGGATCAAGATCACTACCACCGAGATCAAAATGCACAGACTCTTGTTCTTGTTGAATCTGTTGTTGCAGTTGATGGTACTGCTGCGATGAGTATTGCTGATTAGATGATAAAAGATCAAACGAAGAAAGAGAACTAAAGGTGCTCTGCAAGGAAAACCAATCAATAGGGACCATCCATTATAATGTTTGGTACGTTGGCAACAATACATATTGTACAACAGGCGCAAGTCAATATTTAATTATTTATAGACTAATTTTCCACCATGGAGTACATTCAATGTAATTTAAGTGAATTTCCCACGATGGCAAGTAAATCAAATGGGCGGGATTATGTTGAAGAGCCATATTTGGACGAAGAAATCGGTTGGTAAGCGCAAGCGCTTCCCTACCCATTTCTAACAGCAACACAACATTCATTGGTGACAAAAATTTTAACATTTCTTGAATTATAATTTTTATTGTTCCCACAACTAATCTCCACCCCTTGTGAATTTATGGATGAGTTTATTATTTTCAACATGGAACTCTTTTTGTATACACATAATGCACGGAACATATACCAATATGATAAACATCACCCTCTTTAAACAATTTATTGTTAAATTCATTTCACTGGCTTATGCCATTAATTAGCACTTCGTCATGGATTTAAATTGATTATATCGTAAGATTATGAGATTCCAAAGAGAAGCAGATGCACTTCCCATTAAGCAGTGAATTATTTCCATGCACATTTCATCACCCTCAAACCATAAATATATTGTGTAAATATATTCATTGCGCTGTTTTGACACCTAAAAAGAATTATGACGAGATTTTTACCTGCTGAGATTGCAATAGCAGCATAGTTGATGCGGCAATTCCTTCGCCGGTGCTTCCTGTCCCAGCAGTTGTCGCGGCTACTGTTGAAGTAGTCTCACTTTCCTCTTTACTAGATTCTGGACTAACGATGCCCTGCTGTGTTACGATTGCCGACAACAGAGAGGGTGTACCTGTTTAAGAAAGAAAATTTATTATTTTGAATGCTAATAGAAACATCTTATTAAAAAAAAAACGATAAAAAGTGTGAATTAGTGAAATTAGTAATATAAAAAAAAATCCGCTATAATACCACGAAAAAACATATCAGAACATAAAGCTTAGAACCACTGAGATTATTTGCCACGAAAAAACTCTACAATAACACCCAAATGCACTTGTCACAGGTTGAATAAGAAATGAGATCCTTTGCTTAGAGTACACAATCTTTATATAGGACCTCCTGTGTATACGTCGCATCGTATAAATCAATTATATCTATACCGAGGGATGATTGTTGAACGTTGATGATATCGTGTGCTTAAAGGGGGTGGCGTTTCAGTAGATTCCCCGCGGAGCCATAAAATCAGTGATATTTAGCAAGTTTGCAATATGATTATGATTTTTTCCCTTTCATTCATTTTTAACAATGGGTATGTTGTCTCCTTCGCACCACCATATTAGAAAATTTATGCTCAAAGTACGACAATGAATGTTTCACTAAACTGATTTAACAATTTCTGGAGTTTTTGAATTTATTATCCGGAACCAATTTGGGCTTTCCCTTCAATTTACTTTAGACAATATAGGAAAAATAAATTAAACAAATACCTTTATATTGTGTATTATGAACGGAGGTGAAAATGATTATTTTGTCAAAATTCTTTTCTTTCAATATAATAATGTGTAATAATATTTATGAATAAAAATTTAAAAAGTATTAAAAAATATAAGAGAATCTTTAAATTAGCGATGATAGGTCAAACTTATTTAATCAGTTAAAATAACATGAATTTTTCATAGTCTCGGTAGTCAACTTTACAAATAAATAGTTCAGTTGAGAGTAATAAAGAATTAATAGAACTTCGTCGACTCTTCTGCATTATTCTTTTTCCGATAATGTCTAATTTTATCAAATTTTAAATTTCTAACACGTAAAAAAATCGATTGACACCTAATTTAAAATAAGGATCTAAATTTAGAAAGAATGAAGTAAACATTTATAAAATCAATTTGTAATACAATAATTACTGTCAATTATGACACCATACTACAATATATAATGTAAAGATATATGTAATGTATAAAAATATGTAAAGTACATTACTTATTCTGTAATTCGATTATTCCAAATTAAAGACAGATCGCATAATTAATTAATTAAGCGCGACAAAACAGAAAAAGTTGTCTGTATAAAATGAACAATCATTAAAACAGGTTCACGACAATCACAAATGAAATGATCTTGAAAATTCAGTCGAACAACAGTATTGTGAAAAATTGCCGCCAGATTTTGTTGCTATGAGAAGTTCAGACACACATTGCCCACTTCCGCGTTGACATATGTATATAGGTATTTAAATGTCTAGTAGGTATATTATTTTGTTATCTTTCAAGTCTTCCCAATGACTCCTTAAGTAAATTAAATTGTATCCATAATATTTTATAAAAAAAAGCTTTGCTTTTAAAGGAGTTGTCTTTATTGTGATCATCTCATGTGTTGCAATCATTACATCAAGATGAAAATAAAACACAAAAATTTTGAGAAAAAAAAACAAGTAAAATAAAAGGAACTAGTGGTCGTCCTCCGGTTCATTTGCAACGATGCAATGTAGTCAATAAAAACTGGGTGTGGTGGATAATTTTTGATCATTTCAGTATATGTAGGTATAATATGATAATTTAGGTAGACGTGTATGTGGACATATACATATTAATTTTCAATAAATTATTTTGGAAAGTAATGAGTAAACTGAGAGGAGTAAAAACACATATCTTGGTAATTTGACTCCGTGATGAACCGATGCGACTCTTTTGTGAATTTTATGTCACACTTCAATGTACTTTTCATGTAATATTGTACATGATAAGGCGCTGCGGCTGCAGTTCTTTATGAAGCATACACAATACATATAATGTGAGTGCATGAGGGGAGCAATGAAAAATGCAGAAAATAGTGGTATGAAGATTAAAAAAAAAAAACAAGAGAAAATGAACCAAGGAGCTTATTCCACCTTTATGGTACAATCACAAGAATTAATACTGACACCGAAAAAGTTTATGGCAACAAAAATAAGCATTCAGTGAGCATGAAGCAAAGTACAAGGAGTTGGTGATGATATTCCCATATGTCTTGTCTTTCAATTTATCACGGTATAAATCCATGTAGCACACAATACATTAGTCTCATGGGAGGTGAAAGTCCATTACATATGGGAGGTTAAGTCCCACAAAAAGTCTTGTGGAGAATCTCTTCTTGTGACCACACCAACAAAAATAGTTTTACACCACGGCTGGAGTGTCTAACATCCCGCACAAAACACGCCTCACTTTGCTCATGTAGCAATTATTGAAAGCCCCACAACTCTCACATCCAATTAGCTAGACAAGAAATTCGCCGCTTGGATGGAATTCCAACAAGGAAGATTCATTCAATGTGTCTCTCCTCGTATATACATGAAATTATCCCCATTTTCCCATCTCACCCGTGCTTCCTTCTTAACCGCCAATGCAATGCCTGACCACTGAATTTGTGAAGAAATCATTGAATGTGTAATAAATGTTGGTAAGCTTTTGATTCTATATGCTGGTGCAAAAAACATGAAGAGTTTTTGGTTGTCGCCACCTCTTTTGTGTTGCACACTGTAACTTTTAACAAGATGTTCCAACCATATACTACCGGAATTAATTAGTTCTCAATTATTATTGCAAACACTTGCGCTGTAACCACCACATCAAAGAAAATCAAATAAAGTGCCGACAGTCTCTAGAAATTTTAATCCTGCTTTCATCAACTATTTCTTGTGTAATCTCTCATATTGCAGTTTTTTGTGTATCCTTATCTGATATTCTCTTTTTATTTATTTTTTTTAAATTATCAAGTTTGAAAAGTTTGAATTTCCAATATGAAACATTCGTAAATCGATTTTATGCTACAAACAAAGATAGGGTATTTGGTATTTACTGTTTTTGGAAAGACAATAAATAATGTCTCCGAGGGATATTAAAATTTAATAGATTATTAGAACTCTCTAATTTTTATAATATAGCTGCGTAATGTAAAAAAAAATATTTAGTCGATTTGCTTAAACTTAAACTTTTATAAACAACTTAATGTCCGACGGTGAAGTTTAGCAATTTGTCATTAATGGTACCCAGTGATGTCATTGCTTCATGAAAAACCATAACAAACCCCTGCTGCCACGTGATATTTACATTATATGTGAGATAGTTATATATATCGTGGTCGTGAAGATAATTAGAAGAAAAAAAAATATACTATCTCCCTCTTTCACTTAAAATATATTAAAATAATTTCTATCCTTAAAAATACTAGCTAACGAATTCACGAATTCCTCTGCGAAACCACAAAAATAATTTTCAGCAGGAAAAATACTTTTCACTCTCCATTATTATGTTATAGTATTTCACATTCACCTTCCGGCAATATTCGATTATACGATTCATTTGTGTGAAATTACACATTAAACAATTATTAATCTTGGTATTCTTCTCAGTAATCTTCGGCAACGTGTTCTTTTATTCCGTCTAACAGACGATACTGTATGGAATATATGGTTTACCACATCATCAAACCACATCTTTTGCATTTTCATAATTATCTCTTTTCTCTGATATTTATTGTACACGTATATTTGTCGGCTTGCGTGAAGTGACGACGCCATCATCATCAATCCACCTATCCATTTATTTAATCTTTTGACACTTATTAGATCTTCACATACATTGCGTGATGTGAGGAAGCTAGCTGCTTGTTTTTTTTTTCTTGTTCACCCTCGTTATGTAAAATTACATTGTTGGAAATTGCACCAAAAAGTCAATCATAACGCGTCCAGTTATTAAAGTTGGTATACCACAACGTAGATGGGTCAGTCTATGCGTTGTAATTTAATTTGTGAGCAGAATTAGTAGGCAAAGTTGATTTTTTTATGAAATTCATCAATATGAAAGATTAAAATGCACATATCTGAAGTTCTATTAGACCTACAGAAATTTCTTTACTAGTTTTGGAAAGGTATTAAAATAGGCTATAAATTGACATAAATTTCAATGATTTTCAAGGTCACCTCTAGAACAGAAAATGGAGGATTTTTGTTTCACAAAAAGAGTTTTTCGTATTTTTCGTCCTAAAGGAATGGTTCTAGAGGTTTCTGATGTTCTAGAAAGTTGTAGATAATTGCAAAACCTTTAATTTGATACCAAACTGAGTCAAATCGGACAAGCGGTTCAAGAGATATGGCTCTTAGAACTTTTCAAATTCAAGAATTTTTTAAATGATCATATCTTCTAAACGGCGACATAGATTTTCTTCATTTTCGGACTGGTGCAAGATTATTAGTCCTGCTACAACATATCAAAAATTCAAGGAAATCTATGATTGGGATTCGAAGATATTGCCCCGTAAAGTTAGGCAATTTTTGTTTTTGTTTTTAGCGTCTCTTGCGGCCATTTTTGGAACTTGAAATATTCTAGACAGTTGTAGGGCTTTTCAATACCTTTCATTTGATACTAAGATGGTCAAAATCGGTCAAGCCGTTCTCGAGTTATATCGAAAAAACACTTTTTGCTTTAGGCCGCCATATTTGCTAAACGGCTTGACCGATTTTCAAGTATGAATTATCGATGAAAACGTCTCACTGAGCACTAAAACATACTAAAATTTCAGATTTCTAGCTATAAGGGGACTGGTTGATGGTATTTCAAAATGGCGGACGGCGGCCATCTTGGATTTTGAAAATGCGAAAAAATGAAATTTTACACCCACATTTCTATAGAAAACTTCAAACCTGAAGTCTCTATCTGTTACCGTTCTCGAGTTATAAGGCAAAGTTTGGCGCACCGGCCGGCCGGCAGGCCGGCCGGCCGGATCAAAAATTTTCCACCACTATTTTCGTAATGTGGGAAGTCTAAAATGTGCTCATACCAAGTTTGAGTCCGATCTGAGGTGGTCGGTTTTTCCGACGATTACAATACTTGGTATGCCACGATTGTGGTATACCAACTAATACACATGAATTGCTTAAAAAGTTTGAGGGGACATAACAAAAAAAATCAAACTCTAATGTGATTATAATATTTAACTCATCAATGAAAGTTTATTAGCCTCGATGAAAAAGTTTTGTTAACTTAACAATAAAAATCAAAGTTGATTTAATTTATTTGTAAAGAAATCTTTGTGATCCTATAAGTAACGCATTGAAATAATTCAAAAAATAATTGACAAAGGTCCTTATTGAGCGACCAAGAAATCTTTGAAATCTTTGAAGTTTGTACTGAAATTTCAAGAATTTCTTGGTCGCTGAATAAGGCCCAAAACGTTGAGAGAAATACAGAATGGTATAATGTCTTAAGTAATGTCTTAGCTCTTAAGTAATAGAAAGAAAATGAATAAATTTTTAGAGGAAATAAAGGAAAAAAAAGACGGAATACGGAAGAAAAGCGTCCGTGTACGAAATGGCGATTTTAAGATAGGTACTAGAAACGCCATCTTCTAAAATCTTTATAAAAGGAAGAAGTGGATATCATCCTGGAACCACATGAATAGAAACTCCAGTGGTACAAAAATCTAAGCTCCCTTATTAGGTAGAGCTACTTGGTAATGGAGTGTGCAGACGAGGCGACTAAAGCCTAGCTACAGGAGGTCTCTCTATTATTGGAGGAGCCTGAGGTCACGGTAATTGAGGGTGATATATCGCCCAAACCACTTGTGGTGACCATGGGTACCTGCCAGGGAGGTAGCGCATCCGCACTCTATTTTGGGTCGTATTAGACATCAGAATAACTTGGACATTACCAAGTACAAGATTATCAAGATCAACATTGAGCAGAGAGAACGTCTCTTTGTTCTGGCGATTGCTAAAAGCTCGCTCGAATAACTGAGAGGGACTCAGTTTGTGTTCCATGCCTTGGACTATTATAGGATCATAGGGCGTGCTGAAGAGGCAAAGTCCGGTGACGGACCATCAAATCACCCCTCTATAAAAACTGGCGTGTCAGGATCTGCCAGAACATCGGTGACCAGACAGGATATTCGGTGGAAACTGAATAGGAAGAACTTAAAAATTATCACAGAGCTGATAACAGATCATTGTCATTTAAGAAATCATGGGTTTAAATCATGATAACCGAGGACTCCACAATAAGCTTACCCTAGCTGCAGTGGACTGAAAGCGACTATAATTGCGGTTACCCCAAACAAATCTGAATCAGAATTCTATATAGGATATTTTTTTTCTAAAATAGCGCTGTTAAAAAAGAAATAAAAGAAATTAGATGTTATAAATAAATTATGAATATTTTTTCAATCTAACATTGTTTGAATTTCTAAAAATCTTTTCAAAAACCCTCCTAATCTTAAATCATACTCTTTAAATGTACACTTTCCTTTCAATGTAGCTAACAAAATTCAGCATATACCTATACTATGTCAATAATTTAAATAAATCTTTAACATAATATGATAATTTTTAGTGTTTTAAGCGCTCTTAATTTTCTTTGCAATTACATGGAAAAAAAATATTAAAAAACCAAATCAACAAAAAGTGAGGTATTTTCTGTTAATTTTCTCACAATATCTAGCACGGTTTTTTTCCTTCTTGTTATATTGCCAATCGTGATTCAATACATATTCATCGAATGTTGAATTAATGTTGTGAAATTAATTTTTATTGATGAAACCAAAGAAAAGTCGCACCTAAAAATTTATTTCATTTCTCATTGATTTTTTTCACGTGTGTTTTCAATTAGAGTTCTTCGCTTTACCATCACTGACACCTCAATTTCTTTGAATCCCCCAACAAAATAATAACATTCAACAATATCATGTACGCGGTGCTCTCCTAAGGCAGACAACAATGATCGATCTCACGAGGATTAGCCGCTCTTACACGTCGCCCAGAAGATAAGATCAAATGGCATATTATAGGAAAGGCATTGCACAAGATTTTCTTCTCTCACTCTCTTTGGCGGTGTAGTCTCAAGGAGGTGGCTACACCACAGTCAATGTAATATTGCATATAATGTGTACAAGAATTTATTAAATGTAATTTAATTTAAGCGGCGTCAAGATTACCATCTCACTGTGGTACAAATAGTAAAACCAAAAATGGGGAATTACAAATTTCAATTATCCCGAATAAAAGATGAGTTTAAATGGTGGTACAGCCAAAAACCAGGCCAAACTTTACAATGTATCATTGACTAGAATCTTCGTTGATTGCATTTTCAATATTTGATATTACAGAGATGATTTGCTACCATACCAACTAGAAGTTAATAATATTACGATATGAATGTATTTTGCATTGCGTTCTTGTAGTTATTTGATCGAATATTTTTTTTGCATATCATTCTGCAATATGCAGTGCATCATATTTGAATAGAAATAGGAAAATTTCCCCTATGTCGTAATTTATCGTTAAAAAAAAGTCACCCCATATCATAAATCTATATGGTATGGCTCACTGAAATAAGTGTGCGGTCATTTAGCAACTTAGTGGCATGATGATGAGCTTTAGAAGTTTATTTAGCATAAAAGCGTATTTAAATACATTACACCCACATAGAAACTATCGAATAACTTTGCATATAATTTTCTTTTCTCTTTCTCACCAGAGTCACACCTTGAAAATTTAGTTTATGAGAAATGGTGATCATGTTAAGCTCCTCAAAAGAAATCTCTGTATATACACCATACATAACTACATAATATATATAATGCACGATTGAGTGGCTCTGATTGCTTTTGAATCAATGGATGACGCTTGAAAAAGTCTTGAATTAGGTCAGCAGTGACAAAGATAGGTTTGCGTGGTGTTGGTCGGCGGTGGCGAAAAGCGAAATTTTTGGAATAATCCTCAATTGAGCACGTTTTGTGTTATTTTATCTGCGAAAGTGCAACTGAAGAAGCCAAGTCAATTGTCATGCCAGCACTTTATCGATATGTTCTTCATCAAGTGGTTATGTACTGATCTCACGTTGAGTTATACATAACACGTCGGATTGATGGAATCGCACAGAATGGTTTGCGATTACGATCAATAAAATTCATGCCAGGTGTATATATATATGTAATTTAGAAGATCAAATCTCAATTTTCAGTGTATATACTTATGTGTATACATTATATTGTAATGCTCTAATTAGGATATTAAAATATTTTTGATTTTTGCATAAATATTGCATCAATACGGAATAATTTCGATAATAAGTAATATTTACGTTTGAATACTATTTATTATTCAGTAAATGACCAAATGAGCACTAAAAATAAGTGCTTCTTCACTGTTATTTTGACAGCTAAATACTCAGATATTACTCCAACCGCTCTTTAATTATCATATACATGAATTGCATACGAAACATATTTGGAAGACAAGTAAGAGCAATAATCTCCAATACTTATCGTATTTTTTGGGGTACGTCTTTTATTTATGATATAAACTGCGAGTGAGGCCGAGACTTAAAGCCTTCTCATGGTGGTAATGCAAAAAATAAATTACTCATACACGTACATAACCGTACTTTAAACTTCTTAAAATATAAATGAAAATGAAAGTAAAAATCGATGAATCTTTTTAAACATTTTTTTTTCTTTTTACCATATTAGATGAGTTCTATGTATATGGTTCCTTGAAGGCTGAATGAATTTAACAAAAGTGATTTTCGCTCATCGGATTCACGGTAATATAACCGGTTTCAAATCACACGAGTCTGATTGCATAAAATCGTAATTAATTGTTGCCTCAAAATCCGTTTTTATATATTGTGAAAAAGAGGAATAAAAATTTGAGAATCTCCGAAATAGACTATATGTAGGTATATAACAAAAAAATTATGAATATTTTTGAAATTTTTTTCTGCTAGAAAATCAAGGGAATTGAAAAACTTAATAACTCAAATGATACGAAAAGGCACGTGGAGCTTATGTCATACATAATTTACTAATGTTAATTTTACTTTTGTATGCGAATTTTCTTGTCTTTACTCATAACTCCAAGATTATTACTTGTGAGTTCATTTCTGTTCATCAAACATAATAAAATCAAAAGAATCACGAAAATATATTAAGAAAAAATGAGTATGTATATCAGACTATTAGTTATTTAAAAAACTTAAAGTTGATTGAATGTATTGATTATGTAGAGATATGCAATCCCTATCATTTAGAACACAAATAAATCTTATTATCATAACTCTTAAATTCTTTTTCTTAAAAATTACGAATGAGATAAAAAACATTATGTGCATATATAGTTATGTTTACAAATCTGTACATTAAAAGATAACAAGATTGCAATATAGACAAACGACGATACAAAGTATTTGATTTACTTTATACTAATTTTAAATATGTAGTAATCAATACATGTATCCGTCATTTCACTGAGAAATGGTATGAGTGCTGCTGCCGGGAAAATAGGAAAAATCTAGTAGAATACTGTGTGGGTCGTGCAGTATATTAACACCTTAAAGTACCTAAAATAATAGTTAATACCATAGTGAAATTATTGCTATTTTCGCATAATTTCACGATATCCATTTGTCACTTGAGGCGCTAAGCATATTTTACTCGATGAAATTTAATATTCCTCCTCCATAAAAGCATGAGAAAAGTCCATCGTGTGGAGGCAATTGCTCTCGGAAAGAAAGAAGAATCACGACTCCGAATTTTACATCACTAACATGAAATGCAATATTTTCATCTTGAACACTTTGATAGTGGCGAGTAATATTTTATTTATAATATTAAACCATATAGGTATACAATCTATCTATGTTATGTTCTATAAATATAATCAACTTTATATACCTTTTACATTACTAAAAGTATTAAAAAAAAAAGTTATTTTTTATTAGAAAATAATGAAAAAAAAGTGTTTGAATAAATTTCTATCTCGACTCGATACACGATAATTACTGAATAACAAATATTGGCAAGGTACAATCGTATGACAAACCCCCATGAGGAAGAGTTCGTGAAAGATCCGTTAAATAAATCTTATAATTGCTGTGTACACAACGCTGACGATTAAATAATTTTACATATTTACGCATTATTTGTGTTTCCATAAAACTTGTACATCTGTTCTGCATATTAAATTGCAAATTTGTACAGATGCAGTCAGTCTGGAATTATCCATGTCTTAACTTGCAACATTCTCCAGAGGACTTTTTCAAATTATTTATACATTCAATACTCAATTTGCTCGCGGATATCAATATTTTTTATAACACTTAATCACTGAATGTTGTAAGAGAGTTAAAAAAAATTTGACAGGGTCACACAAGCATGTATAAAAAGGTCTAATCTTGAGATGCAAATATATGTTAGGTCTTATTGAGGAGCCTTCCCTAATGCATATCTATATATTTTCAAATATATAGGTATTTATATATCCAATACTACATGTTTGTTTTGTATGTATGTAACAACCATTAATAACATTGTTGCTGTGCTATCCATAGATTTTAATTAAATTTCATTTGCAAATACTCTCAAAAGAAAGAAGAAGACCCACCGTGGCGAATGGTGGTGGATGGTAAGATGCAAAAAGAGTTAGGTAGATACTTATGTATGTATATAATCTTGAATACATACATAAAAGCGTGTATGTGGATAATTTGATGCTTGCGCGAGAGTTGAGTGATGCGCGCAGTGCAAATAATACCTGCTAAGGCCTATTGGAGGATGAATATGGAAAAATAGTCAAAGAAGAGTGAAAGTTGATATCTCGTTCTTTTGTGTACACAAGAATACAGTATCATCGGCTACGTTGGTTAAATTATCAAAAAACCAAATTATTATTTTAGAAGAAAATGGTGTATCTCCCACACCAATTACATTACGTAATATAATTTGAACGAATTTAGCACTGTATGTTGATATCCTTCCTATTGATTAATTGTATAAAAATAAATTTTTTAAACAACTTGATTCTAGATATTTAATTGAGACATAAGAGGGAATAATATTTTAAGATAGAAGAGATCAAAAAAGATAACTCTTTCGATGTGGTCAATACTGCTATGGTTTGAAAGGCAGATAGAAAATTTAACATTAAATTTGCCTTGAGGACAATATTGAATTTCGGACAGTACTTCCACATTTTCCTCAAAAAAGATTGGTTGGAAATACACTTATTATGATCGAAAAGAAAAAAAAATGAATCTGTTCTATGCATGATGATTTGTAGATACATATCTTCGTATATTATTTGATGTTTAATAAAAAACATATTTCTTTATTTTATATATTGTAGAATATAATGTACATTTATACATACATATATGTATATGTGTATATGTAATGCATTTTTCCTGCTTCAGGCAAAATAGTACGACACAGACTTGAACACGCTCAAGTTACACGATAAAGTACCATTTGGATAAATTGTACGCGCAAGGAAACAAAGAATTTCTACCACACATCGGGAAATCGTGCAGAATTCGTGTAAAATAGTTGCAAGTTCATTTGCGCGCACCGCAAATCAACTTACATGTTCTAATTCTGCTGTAAAATCGTGAGAAAATTGCCTCTGATCGATTTCGGACAGATTTAATTTAAACGAAAACCCTACTTAAATTAACTTTAAATGATATGGTGCTTTGTGTGTGCAATGAAAGCTATATTTCATCACATACATTTTTTTTATTTCTCTGGAGATTTTTCTACCAATTCGTGTTCACACATATTGTGTCTGCAAATGGAAGCAATGCTTCTTGAAATCCATACAATTGAATGAGCAAATGAACTATAAGTTTACACCCTCAGGGTTAATGAGTAATTGAGAAAAAAACTATCAAAAGACTTGCAATTATCTCTATGTATATACCTATTCAGAGTCATCATCTGAAATATACATAAGAAACGTAACAAATATTTGATGACCGACGGTGTTTTTTTGTATTTGTGCTTCTTTTCGTATTAAGATACCTACATAAATAAGTAATTTAGTAACTATCTAAAAAAGAAAATTTACATATTTGACTATAAAAATTGGTAAATGTAAAAATTACGAAAATCCCAAAAAAAAAATTTAAGTCAATTGTTGGTACATACATTAGGGGTGTATCTATATAATAAAGAAATGTCTCTCTAAAATATGGTGTCTGTTCAGCTATGCATTTCTACACCGTTGGTCCGATCGTGATGAAATTTGGTACAGAGACTCCTGATACCAGGCGGTTTTTACCAACGACATTCATTTTCCCCCCAGAGCCCCCCTTCATATAGCCCCCATATAAAATTCATGTTTTTTTGGCTACTTTTTGAAATTGGCGCCATAAATGTTGTGTGAAATTCACTTTTTCCCTTTGAAATATCTGTTGGAGGTTATTGCGTGGCCCATCTACATAATAAAGAAAGGTCTCTCTAAAATATGGTGTCTGTTCAGCTATGCATTTCTACACCGTTGGTCCGATCGTGATGAAATTTGGTACAGAGACTACTGATACCAGACGGTTTTTACCAACGAATAAATCTTCCATTAAATATATTTCAATTCATCACAATTCCTTTCTCCCTCTAAAATTTGCGCGAAGCGCAAGAATTCCCCGCGAAGCGGGGCGAGGTAAATTGGAGCGAAGCGACAATTTACCTCGTCTATCAATAATGAGATATGTGTCCCTAATGCTAATCCTTTGTTCTTTTAAAGGGATATAATTTTAAATTTTCCTACAAATTGACTAAGAATTGTAGGTGTGTTTTTGGCATGCGCGTATGAATTCTTAAGAATTTACAAAATAAAACAATAAATATTATTATGCATAGCATAGCAACAAGATTATTTACTTATATATGATAAATTGACATACGTACCATGTAACCATTCAATAAATTACAAACATATAATATAAAACAAGGAACATCACTATCGAGAACTAATAAGAGAGAACTCGTGTGCAGAGACTTTTTGGCACTTAACCTGTTGTTATACAAAAAATTTATGAAAATCTGAATATTATGCAAATATTTGCCATGTGTATATAAGTAAATAATAGTTTAAAACAAATTTGATCCATCATCGTGTAAAAGTTATGTAATACATTGTAGATAAAAAAGAAATTTAAATTTCAGTACAATTATTTCAAAAATAGTGTGGAATAGACATGCACTAATCTTTAAACAAGCTAAAAAGGAAAAATTAAGGAATAGAAGTCCTATATCTGTATCTTGTATTATAGGGACTTGATATAGATATACGTACTACATGTCTATATTTTTCTACGCGCCATTTCAATTCCGTACAGCTTGTCAATTAGTATTGTCGCCAAATAAGAGAATTTCTGTGTATTTATTATTTTTTATTTCCTAAGTTCTTAGAACATCATGGATACATTTTTATGGAATCGGTGAAGCAAAATTTATTGCAATTATTTACTTGTTATAAATTTACAATATATACCTGATCATAGATTTGGCTTTGTATTGCTACGAATATAATATAATTTAGCTTCAATTGAAGTTTTTAAAAAATTCTAGCTATCCAATTAAATTAAATTTAATTAGTTTTATTTTATAGTTAAGACAGCGTGCATTTCGCATATGTCCTCTATCAGTTATAGAAAATATTTATTTTAATCATTTATAATGTGTGTCCTCTCACTCAGATAATGACAATGATGAAAGTAATAGGTATTGTTTATTGTTTTTCCTTTGTTGTATTTTTTTTCTGTAATATTGTGTAATTTAGAATAAATTTGTGATAGGTTTTTGTAATTATAAAACAAAAGTCACGTTCAATAAAACTTCTATGTATTTTTGGTCCCTAGGTGGATATCCCTCTTCTCAGAATTACTATAGGCAAATACATATACACATATTTATGGGCTCGGTGAAGCAAATTGATTGCAATTAATAAATATCCTATAATAACTTGATATTTGATTTGGCAGCATTTGGAAGTAAATTAATATGTCGAAAAAAGCAGAATATATCCCCTCATTTTGTTAAACACCATAGAATTAGGGTGAGTGGCAATTGGGGTGCGAAATTTGTTCTCAATACAATGTGAAAATGTTTTCTCATCTTTTAATTTCTCATAAACAAGAAAAATCAGTGGCTTCTCTTTTATTCTAACCAGGGATTATATTGTCATGAGGTATAAATGAGATGGAAAATATAATGTTAAATATGTATAGGTGCAACAAATCAACAGGTGTTCTCATAATTATATCTCACCGGTATCAATTTATATTGCGTGGGGTGATTTGTTGTTAGTAAAACGAACAAATTGTGTTTATAATTTCTACATTGACGTCACGCATTGAAGGAATAAATATTCGGAGTTTATTCAAGAGGCTCTTTTGTTGATGATCTCAAAAAAGATACGCATCTTTCTTTTAAAATAAAAATTTGCTTCGTCATATATTACATATACATACATAATAGGGCAACAGATATATAAATTTTCTTATCACTGTGACGCAATCTTCTTTTTTTTTCTAAAATCATCCATTTCCAAGGTGTTATTTACGTAACACTAATTTTTTTCCTAGAAGAACCTCTGCAATAAAGTGTGTAGGTGGTTTTTAGACTTTTTCAAATACCTAATTAATATTTTTTTTTTTTAAGAAGAAAAATAACATTTTATTCTTTGTCAATAAGTCATATTGTATATTAGGCTCATTGAATAGCATTTTCTGTGTAAGTTTTTTTTTTCATTTCACTAATAATATAATTTTATTTTCTGCAAACCATTGTTAGTTGAAGCAGAAGATATCTTTTTTATTTTTATGTACAATTAAAAAAAAAACTTGCAGCACGTTGTTTAATAAAATATTTGTATAATGAAGTGATAAGATTTGTTTTGGCCACAAAAAATTACTACTTTAGCTCTACTCTTCTCTATAGAATGGTAATCAATGAGGAATATATCTATATATTATAAGACTGTCAAGCAATGTGAAGAAAATTTTTTTAGGCCATTCGGTATTTTGTGTCTAAAGCAAAAAAAAGGCATAATTAATTAGTGTGTGGTCGAAAATGAGTTTCTAATAGGACGGAATGCAGCAATTCGCGGTACGCGTGCATTTAATTTACATGGAAATTAAAAAGAAAGAGACTATGTTTTTATGATATTTAAACAACACTTTCCTCATCACCTCTAAACCTTGCATAACAATAATGAAAAATTTGATGTAGTAAATCAATATATTACAAATTAGGGTAACATTGAATATTGATTTTCCTATCTTTTTATTCTTTTTGTATTTTTTTGATAGTTATCTCTTTAGACATAAAATTCCATTTTATTTCTGAATGATAATGATAGCCACAACTACAATTTCGTCCACGGTCTATTTTATTTCTAAAATTTTATAATACCAGTCTATAAGGGGAAAAAAAGTAGATACCACATTGAGAGGAGGAGACGATCAATGCAAATAAAGTTGAAAGAGTTTTATAACTTTTTTCCCACATATGTCCAAAAAAAATTAACATACAAATATAACACACACCATACCACTTTCGATTCCACAATGTGGGGCTTTTGAAAATTGACCAGAAACACGACCTTCGAATTCAAAATTTATACTCACAAGAAACTGTGTCCATGTGTAATTTTTTTATGATTTCATTGTGTGTTATTAGGTATTGAACTCTTCTTGTGTATTATTGGCCCCAAAAATTTATTAAAAAAAAAGTAAATAAAAAGCGATTCATTTTGTTAATATAATATACAATACTATACTATAAAGTAAGTAAAGTAAAAAAAGAAAAAAAAAGTATAAGGTATGAGAAATTTTGAAATATTAAAGATGTGATGCTCAAGGATATCACTTTGACTAATTCATTGTATGCTTTTCAATTTATTTAAAAATTACCCATTTTCTCACTTTTTTTATTGATTGTATTTGTTGATACATAATGTATGTATTATGTTTTTATTTGTCTATTATTCTCTCAATTATGTTACGCAAATTAAATATAAAATTAGGTACATATATTCATTATAATACTGTGGCGCACTTCAAACCATTCATAGATACATAAAATTACGATGATTCAAACATACAAAAAGTTAATATAAATACATATTTATTGCAATAAAAAAAAAGAATTTAACTCAAACTTTAATATAGTCAAAATAGTGCACACATGCATTTAGAATTTATTTTTAGCATAATTTTTGCAAAATCTTTAAAACTGATATTTTAAAATTATATACCTACATATTTCACATCTTTTTGCCTTGATTTATGTTAGTGATGAAGATGAATCTTGACAAAAAAACATAAACACGTTTTCTGCCATTAAATAACAATCAATAAAAATTTTTGCTCGATCAAGTAAGTCACAATTAGTTTTATTAGTGATCACTTCCAAGGAAACAACCCAAGTTATTAGATTTTTTGCGAAAGTTATTACTCTCAGAGCTTTTATTAGGAGAAAAAGAACTCCTTCCGGAAGCGTCCTCAGATTTCTTTCGTCTATTTTAATCAACTCTAATTAAAAAAGCTTTATCCGGAACTTTCGAATTTATTCGTTATTACTTTCGGTTTTGCAGCTTTTACTGATTAACAATCAAAATATCAGGATTATTTAGGAAATATTTAAAAATATTAGAATTGTTTTGAGATTAAAGAAATGAATATTTATCATTAACAAACCGATCAGTATGTCTCTTCTCTACATTACGATTCATTTATAATTTGGAGGTCGATACTAATCAATTTAATGCAATTCTTGAAACCAAATACTGATCTATCGTTAGAGAAATAAAGAAACACAATTTCTTGATCGTTTAACTTATTAGTTTTATATATAATTGTAACAAACTATAATCATTATATGTAGGTAGGTATATCGATATTATGTGCACTCATGTTGAAAACTTCAGCATTACCGTATCTCCCTCATCTCGCTATATCCCAAACCTAGTTACTGTCAGCGATTCGGAGATGCCGTCAATTAGGAAGGAAATTCACAAAAGTAGACTTAAACGTGTACCTACCTAATAAGACTTGTGAATTTTTTTGCAGATCTCATAAATGAACTAAAGAAAATATTGAAGTTGGGGTCCCTAAAAGTATCGAATGTATTACATCTTGTTTTAATTAATTTTTTTTTACTTGTTTTATTGTTTTTTATTGTACATGTTTTTAAAGGCTTCATAATGTGACGATTCTAAAAAACTGATTTGTTTTCAAAATTGATATAGTATTTTCATTGATTTTTTTATACGAACAGGAAGAGTACTGTATGAATTGTGTAATAGGAAAAAAATACAAAGTGTAGTAGAATCCCAAAATAGCTAACGTAATATTAAATTTGATATCGTCACAATGCATAAATATAGTATCACAATTTTAATGTGAATTTCAGCGGGAGCTCTATATTCCATTTTATATTAAATTAATAACCCCATACATATATAATATCGTACCATCATGTGTATGGTGATGTAGGTTGAAGTGACAAATAGACGGGCGAAAATGATCAAAAATAAATGGTGAATGAATTTATTTATAGATACCAGGTAATTTGTGTATGCACGCGAAGACAAGACTGAAAAATAAAAGAGAACAACCAAAGCGGAAGAAAACATGAAAGAACTGGCAAAAGCAGCAATATTTTACGATTCTTTTCAAGAATCGATTTCATCGTAATTCTCGATATATGAATATTATATTCAATTAAAAGTATCGATAAATGCAATAAAGGGTTTTTTGTCAGTATCGTATTATTAGGCGATCTTAAAAGGCATGCGAAATAAATTTATGAGTTTAATTATTTATAAGTACTTATTTCTTAATTATGTAAAGTTTATTGTTTTTTGCATGACAAAAAAAATGAAGAGATTTTCACTCTGATTTACCATAAATAAAAGCTTTTTTGCTCATGTCATTTGAACAACTTGTACCACAGTATTGTACGAAATGTAATCATGCATTATAACTATAAAAAGACATCAACATGTGCAAATCACTAAAATTCTGAAGACATTGCAAAAGATACACTAATTTATTATGAAGATTGACCTCCTTTCGGGATGTGAAATATAGGTAGGTGTACAATGGATTTGTTTTTTTTTTCTGTAAAACTTAATGTAAGTTTACATGTATTTAGATACCTACTAAGAAAGTTTTTATTTAAAATAGTTCGTAACATTTTAGAAAATTGTCATAAAATAAAATGAGATGGAAATATGTATGTTTCTTTGAATTGATAAAAATACTGTTTTTTGTAGGCGATAAATTAGAATTACACTTTTTTCACAATTTTTTTTTACATGAAAACTGTTAACTAACTTGACATTACCTCAGAAATGCGTATTGTAAGGGTGGTTAGAGTGAGACCGCTTCTTTTTTTACCAATATGCTCTTATACATAATTGGTAGTAACGGTAGTAGGTATATATAAATCAATTACCAAGAAAATAATTTAAAAAAACTGGTGATTTATGGGTGATTTTGTCATCATACTCTAGATTGTACATAATAATAAATGCGACATGTATGAACATATGTATGTAAATATATGTGTGTGTGTAATGTAATTTTAAAACAAGATGATTGATTCCGTAACCAATAGTAAGTATTTATGCAACTGCTGACTTTTTTTTGCGTTGGTCCAGCTTTTCGGGGAATTCTCAATTTATTTTAATATACATACGTATGTATGTATATATAATACCTACCAATATGTAATTTTGATGTGTGAATAATGTTATTATGATAATTTCTCCTACAACTATGTGTATAATATAGCATTTTTGATGTGGCCAGTGTATAAAGTATAGCTATACGTATTATACGTAAAATATCATTAGAATGTGCAATGTGTGAAAGAAAATGTGTTTGTTGGTTTTTAATTATATTAATTCATATTTTTATAGTCATCATCAGTCTGTTTTTGCCACTAAGGAAGGCACACGCAAAAATCTGTTAAAAGCACAGGCTAAATTTGTACACGGTCAGAAATAGTCTAAGACGATGGGGTTGAGGTTTAAAAGCCCACCTTTCATGGGATTGTATATTGTGTTTACGTCATCTACATCATTGGAATCGATTTTCGTCTAAAAAAAGCCAATGTGCGGTTGTCCCATCGAGAATATGAATACTCTATTCCTTATGACGTCATTTGACCGCATGGAAAAGCGCGCGTTCATCACCAAAATTTTCACTCTTCGCGCATCTACCGCCAACTCCCTGTACCCCCATGCTCTTCTCGACAGCCTTTAGAGTTTCATTCATAACAATTCAGACAGGATAACTCCCTCGCTCCTCCTGCCCACGCCAGTATACGAATCTTCTGTATCTGCTCACACCCTCAATGTGTTCTCTTTCCCTCATTATTCATATGTACATATATACACCTCAATTCACCCCCTCATTTAAACTTACGTATACTCACACACATACACACATAAAATGAAAATCAGTATTTTCATCATATGGTGGAAAACCAGGCGCAGCACTTACACGAAATTCAACAGAGAATAAGTGACGTCATTGTTCGGGGGTCGATTTATATTCTCAAGGTCGACAGTATTTCCTATGTGTCCTTATGGAGTCATATTGAGTATTTCACAGTAAGTTACCAACATTATAATCAGCTGTTTTCCTAATAGCCCTATACACTATTCAATATTTTTATATTTAAACTAAGATTTACTGTGATTAACTAAAATTATTTTATTTAATAAAGAGATGTATATGTGTATGAGTAGTTTTATACAAACGGTAATTTAGTCACGTGAAGTCCTAGAACACTATAAAACAAAATAAAAAGATAAAGAATAAAATGACACAAACAGTTGGCTGATGGGTTAACCAACACGCAATGATTGTAATTTTGGCCAAGAAATTGCACTCGTGTGTAGTTCGACGATGGAAAATTTATACATCGTGTTTCGTAATTGTCTCAATAAATTTAAACTATAGAATTATAAATGTTGTATTTAGTAAATGAACATGAAACTGACAAGATAAACGCGAAAAGGGAGACACACTTTCAGCTCATCAACCAATTTAATATCAAATAGGTAGATTATATATTAAATTTGAATATATGTACGTAGCATTAATTGTCTCTCTAATTTTACTCATTTGTAAATGTTCTATTTATGAATTCATTTCATACTGGTTAGAAAATATTATCATGACTGTATGATGCACGTTATTAATAGAAATAACTAAATAACTCTATAAGATAAAATTAAAACGTTTTTGGCATAATAAAAATGTTGTGTATGTATACATATTTTTGAAAAAAATACTTCAATGCATTTATTATTATGTATTATGTATATATGTTTTTGTAGTTATGTTTGCATTTATTTAATTAGATGAATTGAAGATATATTTTTTTTTTGGTTATTTTCTCAAAAAGTTTAAAATAAGTAGATTATATTCCTTTTAGTAAATAGTATGTTAGTATAAAGAAAATTTAGTAAATTATTTGAGAATATATTGATGAATATTCTACGTACACTTGGTATCTTCGTATTTCTCCTTATCTTCTTCTGCGTGGTAGTTGCTCTGTTGATTGATGCTGTGTTGAATATTGTTCAAAACTTCATGTCCACTAGTATTATTATTATTATTTAAATCATCCAACCGAGGAAACACTGAATACCTACTGTACCCATTGGTCCCAGTGATGTTATTATTACTGTCTTCATTTTCACTATTTGAATGCGTAAAGACAAATTGAGTAAGATTCGTAACAGATGATGACACGAAGAAATCTTCGTCCTGTGGTTCCTGCTTCACAACTATCAATGATGCCAAGCGTGTTCGCATGTCCGAGGTAGTTTATTAATATTTTAACATTTCTTTATGGTCCTACCTTTGGGTACTTTTTAAGTCATATTTGTCCAAATTATAAACTTTCATTATATGCAAGACGTTTCGAATTTACATCTCTCAGTGAAAACATTCACTGATTTAGACCGAATGTTTAACGCGATTTTGTGTCTCTTTCAGTTTTCACACTGTGAGATTTGCAATAGATGATATATTGTGACTAATTATAATAATGAAGGGGATGCTCAGCGACAAACGCACGAAACACTTAAGAATGTGTAACCATAAATACGACAAACACATTAATTATGAATGAGAATTTTAGCTGTATGATGTGTGATGTGAAATAAGGCTAAACGTTTAACGAATTTGGGCACCACACCTGATGACGAGGGTCCAGCAGCCTCCTGGCGCTTATCTCTTTTGTCCTCCAGCACGAAACACACTCACGTTACCGCAAACAGTTCACTTTATGGTAAGTAAAAAAAAATAATCCTCTTCGAAACACTTATTGCCAAGTGACAAGAAAAAAATCCAGCGACGGATTAACTCTATCGACTTGTACCGAAAATGGCAAAAGACAATGGTTAATATTCCTCCTCGTGCTCTTTCTCTACAACAAAGTAGTTGAATAAAAATCCAACTTCACGGAACTCCTGTGACACACACAAATCGGATAATTAATTACATGTAAAATGACTTCTGCTGTGAGTTGTTGCTCTCTTGACGCAGAGACGTGGTGAAGCCCTCAATGACCGTTGGCTGATGCTTTCCACAATTTTTCAGAATTATCCGTTGCACACATCTTACAAAAAAAAGGTGGAGGAAAATTGTCCAAATCTTATAACTGTGACACAATAAACTACTCGATTTTTTTTAATCCTTCTGTCACGGATGATTTATATAGGCTCTTTTTTTTCCTCAGTCCACAAACCACAGCGCAACTATTGTCCTTGTTGGGGTGGTCAGTTCACTTTCACTTTTTTTCCGCGGACTTCTTGAGAAGCAGGCAGAATCTCGCGGCACGATTTGAATCCAGAAAAAAATCACCTCCAAATAAATTTGAGAACTCACTGATCCAGTTACTTTTCAAAGATGTTGAAATGAGTTTATGAGCTTTGATGGTGTGTGGATTAACTTCCTCGAGATTTGCAAAAAATCACCATAAATTGTGATATAAAGTCTCTTCCTCAAAAATGCACAAACACTACTTTTTCCACAATATATCTTATACAATAAATTTATATTGTTCGTGGGGGTTGTTGGTTAATCACAAAATTATTCAATTGGCCCACAAAAAAAGTTGCAGCATTGATTGTCCACCCACTAGGAATATTTTATGGTGAAAAAAATTGCAGGGATTAATTCACTTTTGAGTCACTTGTGCACACTGTCCAATTTTGTGGTGTGTAGAGAGTGAAGTTGTAGAGAAGCATCCAAATCCAAATTCACCAATTGTTGACGATACAGCGTCCGAGACGCGACTGAAGTTGCCGTATCAAGTACATGGGACTATATTGTTCCTCTCTGAGCCAGTAGTGCTCTTCTACAGCGCTTCTCGGTGCAAAGCTCCGCGTGCTCCAAAGCCGCTGTCGCCCGCACCGCACGTCACCGCTTGCCCAATATTCTGCCCGCTCAATTGAGGGCGTCGCGACTCCCCCTCTGTGACGTCATAGCTCTCTGGAGTGTTGTTCACCTGTATTCCGTGTGCCCACACAGAAATGCCACAGCCATTTGCCGTGTACCTGGTGCCACGAGAGGCAGCCGCCGCCGCTCTGCGTTGTATATTGTACATGTGTTGGTGGATCTCTGTGAGAGTCTCTCTCATGCCATTTTTATTCAGTTCTTCCTCACGAAATGTTAACGTCGGTTTGCGTATAGCGGTATTATGAGTAAATTTGTCGAGTATCACGGCAATACGGATACACATTTGCTCAACTCATGTATAGGCAAGTACATGGAATTTCACGCAGTCGCTGTTGGAAGATTACTGAATTTTCTCACTGCAAAATGGTAGAGAAGCGACGTCACTACTTTTCTATATCAAGCATATCAAGCGATTTTCCCCTGTGACAGGGGGTAGAACAAATAATGTGCGGATTATGTATATATATCTACATTGATATAGAATGATATTGCAATGTAGGATGCGGACACATTTTCCACCATGTGATATTACAGGAAGTTTCACGTAAAATATGTCTTTATCTATTGGAATGAGTATTGAACCTGGGATGAGAACAAGGAAGTAGAAGGCGGATTGTGCAAGACACAAATTGACGTATTGTATTTTGACCACGACCACACACATTTCACAGTTATTAGTTAATATTCTATATTGCGTAGAAGAAGCGTAGTTATTCTTTTAATCTCTACCCTTTCTATATACAATTTTCTTTTCACTAGTAACTATGTACAGTTCTACTTCATCCTCTTTAAAAAGTATCACATATAGCTAAAACGGATAAGATTATTAAGTTGTTAACCAATTAGGTAATATACTTATTTTACCATTTCTACACTTTATCAATGTACATTAGAACTGCTTTGATTTATCCAAAATTGTAGACTTTCAAATGAAGATTTTAAGAAGCAATGGATATAGGAATAGGGGAAAAGTTTTCCATTCATCTATTAGTAGACTTAAAATCTCAATATCTCAAACTACATATAGGCCAGCTGAGATGTAAAATTACCTCCATATAAATCGGGACTAACCAAATTTTGCACCATTTGATTCAGAGAATTATAAGAAACCTTTTTATACTTACTGGAGTGCTCTAAAACTTATGCTCGTTTCAGAAAATGCGTTTAAATATTTCCATACATCTTCCCATAGAAACCATCAAAGCCATTGAACGAACAAGTGACGTCACTGGGGGGTTCCAAGAAATTGCTCACACAAACCACATAAAATACTAAAGTTTTTACAATTTCCACTCAACAAATTATAACGAGGATTAAAAAAAAAGTACTTCCTACATGAGATAATGCAGAAATAATAAGTAAAACACATTATTTCACAAAAAAAAATCCCCACAAAAATGAAAATATTTACTCGAAAATTCTCAACTGTCAAATCATACTTTTTCGGAACACGAAATTCAGCGACGTCGCATGTTCGTTCAATGGCTTTGATGCCTTATATGGAAAAATGTATGAAAAATTTTTCAAACGCATTTTCTGAAATGAGCATACGTTTTAGAGCATGCACGTAAATATTAAAAAATTTCTTATATTTTTATGAATCGAATGGTGCAAAATTTGGCTAGGCCGAATTTATTTAAAAGTTTTGGGTCATTTTCCGCTAATTCTACTGGCCTAATAATAAAGCAGGTACATTAACTACATCATATTATCATTTTTTTCAATGTTGATTTCAATTTGTTCTGTCTTGGTCGGAAGAAGTAGAAGAATATTACATACAGGTGTATGTATGCTTAAAGAAATATATTATGTAAGAGAAATATTTTTAGGTATGTACAGAATTGAAATGTTTGTAATGTAATTTTGTACTGTAAGACCACTAATTCTTTACTCTTCTCTCTCTCACTGTTTTTTAAGCACAGGTAGGACATTTTAAATGATTTATTTTAATGCTATGGAGCTAATTTTATTTAAATAAGTTTATGTTATTTTATCGAAGGAGTGATAAAACAAATGAAAACAAACTATTGAACCTTTACAAATATTTGAGACAATGACAAAGAAGAGAAACAAATCAGTCTTGTTCATAAAATAGCTATGACGGTATAAATTCATGAATCTCAGCGGGATTCATAGATATTAAAGAACATCAGGCATATCGTACAATATTGCTTGGGGAACAGCACATTATTCAAATTCGCATATGAGATTAGGACACGGAATCAATAGGAAGATTATTTTGCGATTAAGAGGTCCCGATCTCGATCGTACACTTCTATGGCTCTTCTGTCCTATTGTTAATGCGGCAATTTTAATTCTATATAACCCACCACACAATCAATAGACAGTAAGCAAATTTAATACCATGTTGAAAATATATTCATATACTATCATGATATTATAGGCACTTGTGAGAAAAAGCATACAGCATCGACGACTTTCGCCTTCGGTATTTATGTCATTTTGTTACTCATCTTGTCCCCTTCTTCTTCTTTTCATTTTTATTCTTACAAAACACCGAGTGCACATTGTATGGATAAAATAAGGTTCTTCCACAGTTAGTGTACCTTTAATTCTACATATGTACAGTACATACATACCCATCAATATATTATTCGTAGGTATACTACTATAGTTTTGTATAGTTTTATCTCATTTCCATCTACAATAAGGATTTTATATTTTGTATTGATGGTCATAGGATCATTACACCGTTAAAAGATGCATTATTTTAGGAACATATGGAGTTCAAAAACTAGAAACCTTCATTTTAGAAATAATACTATGACGTAATCAAACATTAGTTCTGGTAAAATTAGTACTTATTCATTGCATCATATATATATACGACAGATTTGCATTTTCGATCCATTTCTTATTTCTAAAAATATAATAATGTGGTATAGAAATGGCGAATAAGTGCTGAGATATTTTGGAATACTAATTAATTCATTTTTTTTTACACATTTACAACATGCAACAATATTTATAGTTGTTTTACTACAAAATGGTATACAATGCAGTACAATTAAAATAAATATGTAAATAGAAATTCATAAAGGTCTGGGTCAGTCATGTTCATGTTTTAGTGGACATGTGGGGCTCGGCTTGGTTGGAGAAAAACTTTATTACGACATCATTCTTATATAATGCCATAGTTGCAAAAGTGACGATTTCAACCCTTAAGAAGAAATTAAGTGTGTGCTTTGGAAGAAAAATTATTCGTTTTGCATGAGTATTTTGGTAGATGTACATTGCACATATATGACGTATAATCCTTAAATTTAGAATAGTGTAGAAAAAAGTTGATAACGTATTTCTTCAAATAGTGAATTTTTAGAATAAAATTTTTTGACTTGATTTATTGTCCAAATTATTTGATTAATTACAAAGTGATATTACTTCTCTCAATTTGTGTAAAAATTATTATTGGTGTTGCACAGGGATTATACACCTTAATAGCTACGTATGAGTCTGGTATTTAGTCAATTTGAAAAAAATAAGGGTAAAAGGAGAAATACCTAATTTTGTATGAAAAAGTCTAACATCCGCAATGTAACTCGAATCAAAGAAATAAGTTTACTTTAACCGTACATCAAATGGCTCTCAAATCTCGTCAATGGAGTGCTATTAAAATAATTTGAAGGCTTGTAAAAATTTCGTCCGGTTACAGAAGATTGATCTCTCATGTATGGAGGAATCTCAAGCAGAAGTGTGCAAGTGATGTATTGTGTGTTATTTGATGGTTATATGAATATTATAAATCAAAAAATTTTATAAATTGCACCGTAGATGAAGTGACAAGCAAGTCAGTGAAAGGTGGCCTGTAGAATACTATGGGGATTTATTGATAAAATGTGTATAAATATTGTATATCTATATTTCTTCACATAGGCATCTGAAAGTTAAAATTTTCTACAGAATGGAAGTAAAGTGAGATTTTCACAAAAAATGCCACTTATAAACAGTAGTTAACAAATTATGTGGGAGTGGATGGTTCAAAGTTTAATGTGTGGTGTATACATTTTTGTGATAATTTTTTTTTGTGGAAAAAAAGACAAAAGGAGAAATTTACCTATAAATATTTTTGCAGTTGTCTACCTATGTCAAAATATGTTTCCCTTAACATATTGCTAAAAATATTAAACATGCCTACCTTTGTTGCTATCTCTACATTGCTGGAGTGTATAAAAAAATCTTCTTCATGTAGCAAACTTCTCAAATTTCATCAGTAACCAAAACATATAACTTCGCAACAATATATCGAGATGTTAATATCTTCATGTGGTGAACACATGAGACGGATAACCTACCCCATTTATCACTCGCTCAAATAACTTAATTCATACTTGCAAACACAACTCAATGTTTCAATGTTGTTAGTATATACAAATAATTTTGTTGGAAATTACACGCTCTGACATTAGGCGAGAGCATAATGTTGTGAATAGTTTTTGATGATTTATATCTCACGATATGCATTCCGCCCTGTACAAAATTTTAAAGATTTATAAAAAAAAAAGCGTAAGACTAAAAAAATTGAATATTTATATTGGTTACATACATATATTTATGAATATTTTATTTAAGAAAATATGTACAGATTTTAAATTGTGATATTTTTATGCAAAAGAAAATTTTCCATATATCTAGGAAAATTATATGTATGCTGCGCAGTCAATGAAAAGCATCTTTGTAATTCAACTACGTTTCGGAAGCTTAGACGTCTTCTTTTGAGTCAATGAATACCTTGTAGATGCCCAAGAAAATTGTGAAAACACTGGAGTAAAATCTCAATGTGGGTGATTCGTAAGTAAACAGAAAATTTGCCCTGGAGTAATTTAATATTCAATGTGTAGGCGGAAGATACATAAGCGCTTTTACAGTACCTATGTCAATACGCGTACTCATCAAATTACTCCAGAAACGTGTTGGAGTAGGTATGTGTGAATAACGTATCTTGAATTTTTTGAAAACAAATGAAAAAAATTATTTAAATCAATTTTTCAAATATTCTTTTAAAGTATAAGACTAAAAGATGAGTGGCTATAAGGACATTTTTGATGACACTTAAAAATCATTTTGCAGTCGTGTCGTTTTGTACCGTGGTGGCAGTTTTGATTATTAAGAAAATTATTCATCTAACTTCTTTTTAATTAAAAAACTTTCAAATTCTTGTGTAAAAAAGGATTAAAAAAGTAAAATATTAATTAAACAGAAATTATTATAAATTGGCCGTTTTTGTTGTTGTTGTTGTTGTCTTAATATTCTATCTTTAAGTTAACGCGCGGTCATTTATTAACTACGGTTTCATAGACCTATTGAGTTATAGGGTGGGATAAAAAAAAAGAAATTATATGAGCTGTAAACTAGAAAGTATGAGCAATAATTTGATGGGCAAGGATTTGTCACAATTTTTTTTCTCAGAATTCCTACAAGAATCTCTTTTATTCATTTTTTTTAAATTTAAATGAAGGTTTGGATTATGTGCACAATGACCATCAAGAGGAAAAAGTTTAATCATGGAAAAGCGCTGAAATTACATATAATTTTTTTTATTGGGCTCATACAGAAAAATTATGTGTAATTTCTGTGGTGGGAGTTTTATCGATTGGCCAGTGAGACTTACAACCATATGACGTCAATGTGAGAAGGATGGATTCATTCAAGTTCAGGGACAGTGAAATGAGCATGCGTCGACCTTATAATTTAACCGTAATATGACGTCAAAGAAATAGGGGAAGAAACGCGCTATACTCTGTCATGTATGACGTCACTCATGAATGTTACGAATAGAAATGAAGAATTTCTATAGATAAAAACTTTACGATTTTCTTCTTTACTTTACAATGTTTAAACCAACTAAGATGTTTAATAATCTAGAAAAGAACTGGAGGAACGAAATGGAAGTCTGTGAAAACCTTTCCAATATGCCGTCTTCTATTTTTAAGGATAAAATTTGAGTTTTCATGTTATTTCAAAAATACTAAAGAAAAAAGTAGATACAAATCCATAATGTGAATCAATGCGTTCTTATTTGGTTCATAGGATTCATAGAAAGGAATACCAAATAGTAGGATTTGCAATTCCTGGTTCAAAACTCATCAAAGTTTCTGTGAAAATGAAAATTTTATATACATAAAAAATATATAAACATAAAAAATATATATACATAAAAAATATATAAACATAAAAAATATATATACATAAAAAATATATAAACATATAAAAATATATAAAAATATAAATATTGTACATATGTATATCAGTACAATGATGGTCCAGCAGAAAAGGGAATGTACTGGTAAGTTTCACTTACGGGCTGTGATTCTTCCTTCAGATGACAGTCCAAGTGTGGTGAAAATTGAGGTGGATAAATTTTTAGGAAGGGCTTTCTCACGCAACGAATCACAGCCAACGCGCATGAGTAAGCCTTTCCCCAGAATTTACACGCGTTGGCTGTGATTCGATGCGTGAGAAAGCCCTTCCTAAAAATTTATCCACCTCAATTTTCACCACACTTGGACTGTCATCTGAAGGAAGAATCACAGCCCGTAAGTGAAACTTACCAGTACATTCCCTTTTCTGCTGGACCATCATTGTACTGATATACATATGTACAATATTTATATTTTTATATATTTTTATATGTTTATATATTTTTTATGTATATATATTTTTTATGTTTATATATTTTTTATGTATATATATTTTTTATGTTTATATATTTTTTATGTATATAAAAGGCGCCCCGCTTCGCGGGGCGCCTAATAGTTTGTTTAAAAATTATGTGAATAGGTGAAAGTAATTGTTGACGTAACAAAATGGCAGAAGGCGGCCATTTTGAATTTTGAAATTAGAAAAATCTGATAGGTTATGCCCACTATACCTGATGAAACTTTAATCGAAAAGCCTCTATGAAGTACCGTTAAGCCGATATAAGGCAATATTACAACAATCGGTACATATGGAAACCTGTTTTGGTCTATATCTCAGAAACCGCGACATAAATTTTTTTTATTTTTTTTTGGTTAAAAGGTGTGTCTATCACCTACAACATACTAAAATTTAATCGAAATCTATCGTCCAGTTTTTGAGATATTAATCGAAAACTGGTCGAAAACTCATCGAAAATTTTGTTTTTGATTGTAGGCCCTCTAGCGGTAACTTTTGAAACTTCCTATGTATAGATAATTGTAGACCTTTTTGAGATCTTTCATTCAAAACCGGTTTGGTTAAAATCGGTAAACCGGTTTAGGAGTTATGGCCGACTTTCGATAAAAGTCTATATTTGCTAAACCGCTTGTCCGATTTTTGGAAATGAAGTATCGTTGAAAAGGTCTTAAGGGCCCCTACAACATATTAAAATTTCAGACCTCTAGCTATAATAGAGGCTGAGATATAGCAAAAACAAAATTGAAAAAAATTCAAAATGGCGGATGCAGGGGTGGGGGGCTGAATTTGATATCATAGTTGGACGACTTCCAGTCGATAATTGAACTTTGCCGTTGACCGCAAGTCTCTATCTATTACCGTTCTCTTGTAATTGAGCTCCAAACTACGGCCGGACGGCCGGACGGCCGGAAAAGTTTTTCGGCGCATACGTTTTTTGGAATGTGGGGACCCTAATTCGTGCTCATACCAAGTTTGAGCCCGATCCGACGACCTTGAGTTTTAGAGTGGACACAGAAGCTGTGCTATTCTTTTCTTCGAAAGAATCACAGCTAAAAAGGCGAGATGGTTATGCGATTGATAATCCTGCCTGAACATTTAATGCCCAACCCACACGAATCATGCATGACTCCCTTTCACCAAGTGCAAAAATATACATATAGACAAACTTATGTATATTTGACAATGGGATGTCCAGTAAATAAATTCATGGATTCCCATTGTCCAACTTATGATTGAGATATGTACATTTCAGCACGAAATCCAATTCTTTCTCACTTCATACTATCTATGTATATTATACACATATAATACATAAAGCATATTGTGGTGTATTTTGTATATTACATACAACACTTTAGCATCAGAAAATGAAAAATTATGCAGTCTTCACATTAATTTTCAAGTAGAATTAATTTTTCGTCTTCACAATGAACTCACTCAATTGCTTTTTGTCAGCTAAAATTTGTTATTATTTTTTCGGCCACTCTCTTTACCTGTGTATGACAGCTCCAGAAGGTACACAAAAGATGTAATTGAGTCGTCTGAGATTTCACATGGACCAATTGCAAAATTCATTCTTGACATTTTAATGCAATTCCAATATTGTTGTAGAAAGCATATTGTTTTATAACATTTTGTAAATTTGTGTGCAGATGCAATAAATAAAACCTAAGAGATTTATGGACACCATATATTTTCTTCTCTTCTCTCAAGTAGGTATAAATAACTGATTTTTTTCTAATGTAAATTTTGTAATATTTGGGCTTATATTTGAGTATACCAAATACATACACTATTTAAATCCTTTTCTAACTCGAAAAAATAAGAGAAAGAATTTGGAAAAAATTGCTGGAAATACCTCAGTTTTGAAAAATTAAATGATGAAAATATGTAGGTATTTGATATTGTCGTCGGAGGACGTTTCAGGTATGGCCAGAAATGGACGAGGAGCTAATAAGAACACAGAGATTCTAGTTTACTTCACTTTATTTCACTTGTGTTCTAGGGCTCCGCCGGCGGCCGCCGCCTGAATTGTTCGGCGCGGTACACTTAGCGGTACAGAGGGTTATTGGGTTTGGCGCGCGTTTAGCTGCGCCTGAATGTTGGCTATGGAGACGACGGGTGTGGGCGGTAATTGTCGCGTACCAACGCAGCGTATTTCGCGCAGTTGGTAATCTCCTTTGTGGGTAAGTGTTTTAGGGCGCTTATAGCTGCCACTTTTACTGTATCCCAAGAGCCCCGAATCCAGTCGGCCAGGGGCAGGTATACTTCAGATTTCAATGCATGGCTCCTGAAGTATTTGCCTATAAGGGAAAGGAGCCAATTCCCTTAAAGGATTGGTGTCCCAGGTGAAGCGAGGGGGAAAATGGGACGGATTTTCCCCTGTCCAAGTCTCGCGACAACACTCTCCCCGGATTAGTTTTGGCCGTCCCGGCCAAACATCTCCCTTGGACGTGTTGAGTAATGACGGTTGCCGCTTTCTTGGCGCGAGTGCTCCATTGACTGTCCGCTCAAGTGTTTTCTCATCAGCTGATCAATCCTCTCGTGTGATTGTCTTGCTGTCTCCAGTTGCCTTGAAGATTCCCGCAGTAGCTTCCACAAGTCCTCAGGTGAGTTTGGCACCATTCTCCTCTCCGGTAGTTGTCCGGAAGGGTGTTCAACAATGTGTGACGCCCTTCGTTTTCCTCTTTTTCCTCTTGGTGAAAATGATTTGCCTTCTCTCTCCCTCGGTAGGGCCACTACGACTTCCGGAGGCAATCCAATTGAACTTTTCTTCGCCACAAGCTCTCCACGAGCAATTCGCAAAGGCTTCCGAGGAACTTCGCAAGCGGGGGACGTGCGCAACCGAAGAGTTCCGGCCATAGTTCCCATCTTCTGTGCATCAGACGAGTCCTCTCGGAAGTACAACCTTTCATTAGCCAGGTCAAAGGTGGCCCCGTAGTTACGCAGAAAATCCAACCCTAATATGGCGTCGTCAGATATTTCCGCCACCTGGACGGTTAGGGGGATGGAACGTCCGCCCAGCTCCATTTCAACTTCCGCTTCTCCAATGATGGGGGCGGTGGCACCCGTTATGGTACGGAGATCCCACTGGGATTTTCGCTTCAGGGGCATCTTTTTCATGGCTTCGATTACTCGAGGGTGCACAAACGAAGAGTTGGCACCGGTATCTATCACCAATTCCAGAGGAACCCCATTTAGAGATCCCTGAACTACCATTCCTCTTCCGGTATGGGGCATAGGGATATTGCCACGACGACACAGTCGGACTCCTCTACATTCGGGCGCAACTCCAGAGGGACCGGAATCATCTGAGTCCGACTCTGTGGAACTCTCGTGCAGTGTCATCGATGTTGATGTTTGTCCACCAACTTCCGAAGGATTCTTCAGTCCAGCAGGACGAGCTTCCAGTGATTTAGCTCGCTCGTTTGAGTATCCATCCGGTTTATTCCACGAGTTAGTAAATTTGTGTTTATAACTCTCTTTCTTTTTATTGCCTCTGTAATCCACGGCAGCCTTTTTCTTTTGCCAGGCGCCAGTGGATTCTTTCTGGGAAGGCAAGGAAGATTCCTTACCCAACGTAGAGGATCGTAACGCGCCGCGAGAAGCTCTGTTAGCTTGTCGGGCAGCGGAGTATTTCATTGCTGATACTACAGCTTCTTCCATCGAGCTGGGATCCTTCAATCGTACCAGATCCTGTAGCTCTAAATCCGCCAGTCCATCGATGAATTGACGGACCGTCAGTGAGTCCAGAGTGTCCTGGGTGCATCCTTTGAAAGCGATGCGAGCCAGACGTCGAACATCTTGGGCGTAAGCACTTATTTCCTCTCGTGGACGCTGTTTTCTGGCTTTCAGGTCCACATAAGCCAGGTCACTTAGGTGCTCCCGCCCGAATCTCTCCTTAAGGGCTCTAATAAGCCGACACGGGTCATGCCGGGAAGCCGGAGGGATTTCCGAAAGGACAGCTAGAGCCGCCCCTCGGAGAGAAGCGATCAGGGTGTTCGCTTGTTGGGATAGATCCCATCCTTGTGCCTGCGACACCAAGGAGAATTGTAGAAGGTAATCCTCTAGACTACCTTTCCCATCGTACGTGTCCACTTTCAACTTCACAGGTTGTAAAATGGATCTTTGTGCATTATTTCCAGATACGGGCACTGGATGATCCAGAAGAGATGCCTCACGAGGACGTGAAAAGGCGGTAGGTTCTATTCGTTCCTCCCTCTCTCGTGCTTGGTGGTCATCCAGTAGATCGATCAAAGAAAGTCCGGTATTTCTTCCGGAGGTTCTTCCTCGGCCAGCCGAAGAAGGTGCCCCAACAGGGGAAAATTGAAGTTGCTCGAAAGCGGTTCGCAAGCGAGCCATGGCATCCTGCACCTCACCACCACCGGTAGATTGCAGTCCAGCACGGGGTGGTTGAGGATTTTGTGGCGTGGAGGATTCAGCAGCCGCGCCTTCGTTCCTCATGGTCCAGAAATCCAGATCTCGGCGCATTTGCGTGATGTTGGTTTCATTCCGAGCCAATTGTTGCTGCAGCTGTCTCATGTCGTTAGAGAGATCCTCCACTAAAGCCCTCATGCGCGCGTCGTGCCTCTCTAGTAGAGTTTCCAGGACGTCCAAATCTGCTAGAGCCATCCTGCTGAGTGGTCTTAATCCCACTTCTGACACCAATGTCGTCGGAGGACGTTTCAGGTATGGCCAGAAATGGACGAGGAGCTAATAAGAACACAGAGATTCTAGTTTACTTCACTTTATTTCACTTGTGTTCTAGGGCTCCGCCGGCGGCCGCCGCCTGAATTGTTCGGCGCGGTACACTTAGCGGTACAGAGGGTTATTGGGTTTGGCGCGCGTTTAGCTGCGCCTGAATGTTGGCTATGGAGACGACGGGTGTGGGCGGTAATTGTCGCGTACCAACGCAGCGTATTTCGCGCAGTTGGTAATCTCCTTTGTGGGTAAGTGTTTTAGGGCGCTTATAGCTGCCACTTTTACTGTATCCCAAGAGCCCCGAATCCAGTCGGCCAGGGGCAGGTATACTTCAGATTTCAATGCATGGCTCCTGAAGTATTTGCCTATAAGGGAAAGGAGCCAATTCCCTTAAAGGATTGGTGTCCCAGGTGAAGCGAGGGGGAAAATGGGACGGATTTTCCCCTGTCCAAGTCTCGCGACAACAATATTATTAGAAAATTTTAGCTAAATTCAGATATTAACTAATCCTTTACAAAATGTATTTTGTCTATAATTTATCTATATGACTTTTAAACATAAAAGAAGAAACAATGTGATAATTTTAGAAAAATTTAGAGCTTTTCTTGGGGTGAGAAAATGGTCTAAAAATTAAGAAAGAAAAAACATCGATCTGAAAGTAAGAGCTTAAGAAATTATATACCTTCTTGATTTTAATCCAAAATAATGTTAAGGTTTACTTACATTCTCACGAGTAGGTACACATCATTATATCCATAGGTAGGTATAGGTATATGACTTAATCGAATTTACCAAAAACAAGATATTGTACAAAACAGTGATTTTATAGTGCCATCACTTGCAAAAAAAAAATTCTTGGCCTCATTTTTTTTTTGTTAGTTTTGCAGGATATTAATATAAGTAACCAAAAGATAGTTGTTGGACGAGGGTAAATGTTGTTTTACATGGCATAACCTCAGTCTACATACATTTAGTCGCCAATTTTGTATCGTCCTCATTGCTCTTTTCTTCTTCATTGCAACAATATTATATAACGTTGGACTGTAAATTATTTTTGGTTTGATTTGGTTTATTTTGGACGATTCGAATACAAGATATTTTATCCAATCACTTTATGGCAATTTAAGTTTTTTTTTTATTCCTCTTCATATATAATTTATAATTTCAATCCAGCGACAGTAATTTGGGTCGCGATAAATATGCAAACGATATGCAAATAAAACAAGAAAAAAGTTTCAAAACACCAGAACAGTCAAAGAGAAGGAGGGACAAAAAAAGTTTTATGGATCTCCGCCCGCAGTTCATACTTCATCACTTCATCTGCCCCTAATGAATAAATTAATTTAATTCATTACATGTTATTCAATCCTATCTGTGTACTTGAATTGAATTAATTGCTGTGGTGTGCCCTCGGATTGTTCCCATAATAGTCATAGGAACCCAGTTTAAAATTTATAGGCTCTAGCGTTAGTTAGGTCTCCTTTTCGTATAGTATACCTAACGTCAACTCGAAAAATGAAATTTAACAGACTAATCAGTCGCCGGTTTTTTTTCTGTGCGTTCCTTCTAACTTATTACAACAATAAATTACAAAATAGGTGATAGAGGAAAAAGTATTCCTGGAATCATTTTTGGTGATTATTTTGAAACTGGATTTCATACTAAAATCAAACCATAACTAATGGAGTAGGGAGAGAAAAAAATTGTAGTAAATTACACAGCTTAAAAGTTCAAAAAGTGCAGTCTATCGGACATACAGTTTATGTACATGTAGGTCTACATATATGTATATATATCCATCGGGTTGAAGAAGGATATTTAAAAAAAAATAATAATAAGTCATTGAGCAACAATATTCTTTTTCACATGGCAAAGAAAGATATTTACTTATTGATTGGCATATCGAATCAAGGCATTATTGTGCTCATTTGCACAATTCAACACCTAATAAAGTCTGTTTGCAATACGAGAGCAAATTCACTTCACTTAATCTCAATCTTTTAATTACACAGCATTTGCAATGGACTCGCATTTTGCATGAATTCACTATATAGAGAGAAGACTTTATGATCTTTCACACTGAGGTAAAGAATCAGACACAACTCATTCACTTCATTGGCAACAAATCTCACTAATGGACGACACACAAGAGATTTATGTGGATATATGAAAGGAGGAGGGACGTAGAGAGTGTATGTATACATCAGTACATTGAGGATGAAAACAGAAAAAATGACTGTATTCGAAATTTTCTGAATGATTTGTAAATTTTTACTCCCACTTCGCGCAAAGCATTTTTTCTCTTCTCTTGCTATTTGTTACCTCTGTCAAATACATTAAAATCACCCTATGAATATAATTAATGACTTATCATACAATTTAACTTCTCTTCAAAGCATCAAGAAGGTGTCTCAATCTTAAAAGTAAAGTCAACAACTTATTTTTCTCTTTTGATTACTTTTATATTCTCACAAAAATTACAAAGTATATTAACACTATTAACATGAGCTTTCAAAGATATTGCGAATCTATGGATGTGATAAAAACAATTAATCATTAAATTGTATTTTATACCTATAGCTACCTTTATTTTTTTCTTGGATAATAAATGTAATGCAGTAAAGGTATAGGTAGATAATATGTACTTGATTTCATATGCATTTCTTGCACGTCTTGTAAATTGTAATTAAAGATGATACTCAGGAGAAGATTATACATGTATACATATCAGAACTTTCCCTTTAAGTTTATGTTTTCTTACATAAACAATAAAATAAAAACACGGAAAAATTCATTTAACGTATAACATTAACATTATGCTTCTCATCTTTCTGTATTAAAATATTGCTGTCGATGTCCCAAAGTGTAATTTATCATTTTATGACCGAATATTCAATAGGGCAATGGGGCTATACTTTGCGTACAAATAAGCTTTGCTTATAATTTGCAAATATGTGTATTTTTACATCTTTCCCAAAATAGAAAAAAATCCAATTTTTATTTAATTTTGCAACATTTACAGAATAGAATACCTAATATACAGATTATTTCGTTATGTACGTACACTATACTAACTTTGAATTAAAAAAAAATCAACAAATTACATAGTCATGATTAACTCATAATTATGTTATTTCAAATCCAAAACTCACTTGTATTCTATCTATTTGTTTTTTTAATATACCTGTATGTTAAGTCTTCATGTAATTAGTATAATTTTAGGAATATTTAATCTCTATAATTTTTTATGAGAATCAATTAATACTTTATGTCTTTCTGCAGACAAGTGCTTAAGGTAATTTGTATTAAATATGTACATAAATTTACTACACTGTGATGAACGGATTGTGCATTTTGAATGCATCGACACGGAACATAAAATTGGAAGCTGAACAGAATTTCATGTTATCATTTACCTTCCTCTGCAATATAAATGGCTAAGAGGTAGAGTTTAAATTTACGACATCAATCACTACACATTCACAAGAAGATGATTGACTTCATTGACTTCACATATTGAAAATCGTTCACAATCAGAATTCAAATTAGTGTATGTATCTACATAAAGTAAAATTTATGTCTTATATTTTTCAATATAGGTACTTATACTGTTTTTTGACTCATTAAGTATATTAACTCATTTGCAATATAATGAATAAAAATTCAGTGTAAATTATATTAAATTATGGCAAAAAAACATTATGAAAACTACTTAAGTTTATTTTTATCTGCTGAGAAATTGTAACCATCGATCTTTACATTTCAATATTGTTCTTATTCAAGGGTAATTCATTATTTCTCAGTATTTACTTCTACTCTTCAGTCTTACTCATTATTCTTAGTACAGATACTCTACCCATAAAAAAATTCCGAGTAACCAGAATTTGTAGATTTTTTAAGACTGACTTGACCAATTTGTCTAATCGATATACTAGCAGACAATATGCAAGATGTTGAATTAAAATTTAAAAAAAAGTAATTTGTATAGGTTAATCAAAGTGACTGCCAAAAGATTATAGAAAGACCCAAGATGTTTTGATTAAAGATTTTCTAAATCGGCATAAATCTATTTTAAAATCAACCAGTTTCTGAAAGATTCAAAACTGTCAATTTTTTTTTATCTATCACCTTACATATTTTACTAATCTGACAAAATACGTGAAAATAAATATAATAATATGTTCTTTCAAATAACTAATTATTTGCATAAAGTATGTATAGTTATAAGATTTTTGTGGTCGCTTTTTATAACACTAAAATATCTTCAAAATCCGCCTACGATAGTTCATATGCTCAGTTTAGCAATTTTCTAGACACGGACAAATTTCAAGTGCAACTTTAAATACATACATACATATATGGCACCCTTGTTTATCAGCTTATGGTTCTCAATCATTCATATGAAGTAGGACATGCAGAGTGTAGTACCTTCTAATTTAAAAGTCAATTATTTTCTTCTGTTAAAGCTTTTTACATCCTTTTTAAAAGAAAAAAAGCGACTAGATATCTGGTGTGTACAAATGAAATTCGAAGTGTTACTTAAATATGTATACATGCATATTAAGTCAGCTTTGCAAACTGCGGAATTACAAAATCAACTGGAGATTCACAATTTCGTGTAATAAAAAACACTCATATTATAAAAATTGGTACATTATCATTTTAAGATATCTTTATTGTCAAACTTTAAATTAGAAGAGCGAATAAATTTTTATCTTTCCTCTATCTCTGTAATTGATTGGTTTTCAGTGGAAAGTGGTTTTTTGATCGTTTTTTTTTCAGTCAGAGGATTTCGATATGTGCTCCAATTTGTGTGGGAATACTAAATAGTAATTTTTCAGACATTTTTGCATTTCTTACATCAGTTCAACTTTTATAGGAGGAAATATTCCAATAGTGAGCTCCATTCGAATCCAACTTCATCATTTTTTATCACACACCAGTGATGCTCTATTTAGTGTATTTTTCATTTATTTTAGCTGTGATTCTTTCAAAGAAACGAATAGGATATTTAGTTTATTCGGTATCCATTTAGAATATGATTTCCCCGATTTATTTGTTACTTTGAGTCAATGCATATTGTATAGGTAGTTAGTTAGTAATAACTCTAGTAAGTCAAAAATTGACATTTTCAGTATGTCGAGAAAGTCTCAATTTGGACTTAAAGTAAAATTGATGTAAGTACTAATGATACTTTCTGCAAATAGTTTTGAGGCGTGATTACCCTGGCAGAATTGTACAGAATGAGATTTTAATTCTTTCTTATCATTTAGAAGGAAGATTTAAGTAATTTAGTGTTCTACACATGCGAGACCCACAAATGTATAGTCAATATATACTTTACTAATTTTACTCGAATTTGTCCAAAGAAAAAATCATAAAAATATTTTAGAATCTTGAAAGCATAGGATCGCTCTCACTACAAAAAATAAAATATTCTAAAAGACTCACAAAGAAACGGACGATGAAACGACCTTGGAAAAAAAAGAAAATTAATTTAATTTTAATGTGATTTTCATTCAAATTTATTACTAAATCACCCATCAACGGTGTTTCATTGTTTAAATTGGTGACGAGAGGGGAGTTCAATAAATAACCAATAGGCTTCCCAGAAAAAAAATATATAGCCTCAAAATTTTTTGTGATCAAAATTCCAATATACTTTTTTTTGGATCTTGTAAACTTGTATAGTCATATAATATATATTATAAAATTCTTAGATACTTGCAAAGCCTAATAAAACATTTTTCATCCCAGTGTGAGTTTCATGGGTTTCAAGTTTTTTTTTTATTCGCTATCATGTATCATCAAATTTAAATAAAATAAAAATTAAAAACCCACATGTGGAGTAAAGTTGTCACACACAAATTTATCAACTGGAATTTGTGCAAAAGTCCATTTTTTCACTAAGAGTGACATAATAAAAAGAAGACTATAAAACACGCACACTCAACTATCTGTATCGTGTGTATCTCATTATTTTCCTTCTTAAAATCCACCATTCAATCATAAAGCCACACCCAAAATATATAGGATTTTATCCCAAAAAAAAAAGTTCTGGGTTTGTCGGTTAGATAAATAAAAACCGCGAAATGGATGAAAGTTGCAACCAATTTAAATAAAGGATGTAGAACAGTAGTAAATATATGCTCTTCAATTGTAGGGTAGTAATCTTAGAAAAACTATGACAGATTTTACCAAAATTACCTACTGTACCTATGCTTTCCTTTTTGCTTAAAAATTTAAATTTTTGCAACTTAACGCATTTGGTACATTATTTGATTTTTTTTCCAAAAAGTTCAAATTGCACAATAAGTGTGACTCTCTTCTTATATTGGGATTGAAAATTATTGTCTTCGATGCCATACTTTTATTTAAAATGCATGACCACTGAATTTATTCCTATATATAAAATTTTTAATCACATTTTCGTCTACAAAATTAAAAAAAAAGTGGTCTGGTGTGATTAATTCAATAGCACTGTGAGAGAATTTTGCAGCGCTTAGAGAGGATTAATTCAATCAGATCACCTCGTAAAAGTCAAAGTAAACATAAAAAAGTACATTTCTCCACTAATATATCATTTTAACACTAATTCCTCTATCATGTTAATCCTACGTTTCTTAAGTCGCAAACTTACTGAATTTTTGGCTTCATTGCATAATCTGCCTAAATTATTTAATTGAATGTAAGAAAATACAGAAAGGCAGATCAAACAAATTTAATGTGCTATAAATTCTCGCGGGAATACTATTATTGTTTGATATTTTTTTTTACTATTGGCACATTCGAGATCGATGATGAATAATTTATGAATTCGTTGTGAATTGTTGAAGAAATTGCATAGAAAATAATTTACAAGAAAATGCTGAATGAATTTGTTACAAACATTCATGAATAAAGACATGAAGAAATTCTATATAATCTATTATATATTTATGTATGGAAGAAACGAGGAAAAATTCCAAGGAAAAATTTAAAATTTTTTTCTATTTCTTATCATTATCTTCCAAGGACTAGCCTTAATAAATTGCATAAAGTGAGAATGACAATTACGCGTAATTTTTTGTAATATTTTTTTTTGTATAAAACATGAAGTTTTTAAGTTGTTTTTTTTTTTAAATATGTTTCTTGGTGTTCATGTTCTTTTACACACTTTTTTTTGCAAAAAAGGTGCCACATGATCTTCTCAAGGTTTTAGCACTCCAAAAAATTCCAGAAAAATTTCAACAATTTCTTTTTTGTCGCAACTTTGGTTGTTTATACAGCATCTTGGAGACTCACCCAGTATGCATGAATGTGTGCACTTCCATACATACATATATAATTAAATAAAAATCAGTGATATACCTACCCATAAAACATCAGAATCTTGTCCATCGTCGAAAAACCATCGCCATGTATTCGTATCCAAGTGAGTTTTGTGGATCATCGACGAACACTGTTCACAGAGCGCCATCGAAGTAGTAACAGAAAGTGAAAGGTGTTTGTCTCTGAAATATTCTTCGGTGGCATTGAATGGCGCGGCGCATCGTTGATCTGCGAGCCTCTTCTGCGTTACGATCCGACAGCCAACATATTCAGATATACGAATAAAATACTAACAATATATGATTGACGTTGGGAAAATAATAAGAATAATTTGATTATATCTTATTAACATTAAATTCTTCTAAATTCTAAGAACTCACATATAAATTTTTAGTTTTGGCTGGACCTTAAAATAGTATATATAGCTAGTTATTAGAATGCTTACAGAATTCTACAATTGTAAATTTGCATAGCATTTAATCTTTACAATTTATTTTTTGTACAATTTATGTATTATTTTGTATGCAGGGTGTAAATAAATTTTACCTTTACTTGGAAAAGAAATATGTAGTAATTTTTAATATATTTTTTTTAGTTTTTTAATTGAATTGTGTGTTTGAGAAAGATTCCATTAAAAAATTAACATTAAATATTGTACTTAATTCGCTTATACGAATAAATTCATTGTTTTAAGATTCTATTTCATCAAGAAAATATTTCTTCCAAACTGAACTTTATGCTTAAAATTTTTTTAAAACAGAAAAAAAAGTATTTTTGAAACATAAGATTCAGTATTCAAAAAAATCTTTTAAAAAAAGAGAATCATGACGAAGTATTAAATATATGTAATGGACTACCCTTTGCTTCTTTGTGGCTACTTACAAGAAAGCATCTTTCACGAGGTCACATATTTATTCCTCAAAAGGTAATAACGCTGCAAGGCTGAGTATATTGTTCTATTTTATTGCACGTACTTATATTGTAGTCAGGTCTAAAGAATTCTTTGTTGTTATATCACACAGGTAGGTATTTTACTTCTTACAATTCACTACATCTTTCAATTAAATCCACAGTGACAAATCAGTGCAACTACATAAGTCACATCTTTTAATTGCCACATTCATGTCGTGATTGCAAACGAAATGCCAAAACAGTCATGAAAGGAGAAAAAAATAAAATGAATTATTGAAGAGTTGAAGAAAAGAGGAGGAATTCAATCAATTTCCGACTCTCTTAGGATCAATATAATTGATATTACGCAATACAGCTTGAGTACATTATACTAAAATATATCTCGATCATTTTTCATCAATTCAACCTTATAACCTTACACACGTTCGTGTGAACTTTTTATGAGTATACGTACACATCCATATATCATGCACAGATATTACATACATACTATGTATATATGAGATTGTGTGAATATAAGCAATACCTGCCGATCAAACAATCAACCGAAATTGCACAATGTCAATATTTTCACAAATTTGAATTCGAATTTCTTTTAGTGTTGTTGTTAAAATTTAAATATTCTAACAAAAGAATTTTCTTTTATCTGGACGGACCAATGAAATAAAGTTTTTCATGGTGAGCTGACTGAGCAGTAAAATTCAAACCAAACAAAATTTAATAAGTAGGATTTGCAAAAATTCAATTTTTTAAATTATGTATGGATAAAATACGAGTACAGTCAGGTATTGATTAACGTCGCATGGGATACACTCTTTCCACTCATTATTATTAATGGGTGGAAAGAGCATATCCCATGCGACGTTAACCAATACCTGACTGTATTAGAAGACTAGTTTGCATATAAGCAAGGCTGAAATGATTACTTTTTGTCGGAGATGAGATGTTTTTGTGTTTGTAAAGACTTCAATGTACAATTGTCTTGGTAATCATCTAGGAAGAAGCCGAACGATTAATAGGATCATCTAAATTATCAATTACTTACTATCAACTCGATCACCCAATAATGTGTGACTAAATTCCCTTTGAAGCTGGAATATGGAAGCGTATTATTAGTAAAGGAGAGTGAGTGAGGGGAGGGGAACGAATAGGTAGGATTCTTCGACATACCCTACACTTCCATACCGAATTTCATTACGATCGGCCCAGCCGTTTCAGAGGTATTCATTTGCCACAAACATAAAACATTTCACCTTTTAATTTAAAAAAAAAAAGATCATATTAATTTTCTTATCAATCAAATTTTTTTATTTAAGATTAATTTATTTATGTACCTACATTATGTCTCTATATATGTATGTAAAATAAACTGGTTATTTTGTGCAACGCAACAATTACTGGCGTGGCTTCGTGAATACCTACATAAAGGCTGCGCATCATCGCTCAGTCATATGCAGAGTGTCTCTCAGAAGCGCGATCAGCTAATACTGTGTCAATCTGCTCATACAACGAAAATCACACTTCAGAAAGCGTGGGAGTCACAAGTCGAGTGTGATTATCAAAATTGCATTTATTCCCTTGGCCCCTGTGTCCCATGAAATCTTCAATGGTTCACCCATTGCTTCCAAGGTATTAGAAGCATTTACATATTGGTTGTTTTCCAATTGAAAGAATCTTTCTAGACATTTCAACATCATGTCATACCCATTAATTTATGCATTTTATACCGTTTTTCTCATACCTTATAATGCTTATGACTTTAATATGGACAATGACCTAGTAAAAGCGTAATTGTAGCCAATGGTCATGTTCCATCGCAAATTCACAGCATTCACTAACTTCGGTTCATCAAACACACCACTGCCTGTGAAGATCTTTAAGTAGTACCTATATACCATGTATTATATCCTACAAACTTAATCCAATTAAGTATCTTTCCTTTATTAATAAAATCCTTCTTCTAATAAATACCATAGAACGAGAAAAATACAAAAAAAATAAAATTAACAAAATTCTACAACATCACTGTAGTGGTTAGATTCTAATGCGAAATAAAATCTTACATCATAATTTTTTTTCAAGTTTTTTTTCTTTAGGTATTGTAGGTATAGGAAACTTGCGTTTCACATCCGCAGATATTAATCAACAAACGTATCCTATTTAATATTGAAGAGTTATTCTTATGAATTTCTTGGGAAGATACCCAAATATTGCGCTGTCAAACATTGGAGCTTATTCTCACAAAAATATTTTCTTTTCTATCTTTTTCGTCTTACAAGGGATTTTGTAAGATTTGGTATTCCAGCAAAAAAATCTTTTATAGCACCTTTTTAGAACATTCCCCTCAAAACAGCAAAACGTAACTAGATGTCGCTATTTGTGACGTTTGACATTGAGAAAATAAATAAAATTAATTCGGATCGAACTTTATTACAGGAAATTTATTGAAAAGAGACGTTTATTTTTTATTTATTTCGTTATACAAGGGATTTTGTAAGGTTTGCTGTTCCAGCAAAAATTTCTTTTTCATTATTTTATAGTAACAGACCTCCGAAACTGGAAGTCGAAAACAGATGTCGCTGTTTACGTTGAAAAACGAAGTGAAACCGAAAATAGACGAAGTGAAAAAAGTTAATGTAAACAAATAAAATGAGGTTAAAATTAAGTGAATTTATCAACAAAACACAATGGATTATTCGGAATTTTTGGTAAAAATTTAACCCTTTTAAAGTATTTTTGCATTTTACATGATAAATAAAGAGTTTTTTTTTTAATTTTTTTTATATAGATTGTGATGGGAAAAATCGAAAAAACTGAATCATCTGGAACTTTTGAACATCTGTTGGCATCCACGGATTCCGGGAAGAGATACCCGGACAACTCTCAGGCAGCATAAAATGGTTGTTTAATAAGCAGAATCCCATCCGGGGATGCTGGAAGCATTTGTGAACGAATAGAAATTGGAGGTACCAGCTCGACAGAATGGCCATGTCGCGAATCAAGAATATTCTTAAATAAAACATCTTTCCATACTCTAACTTTTTGCTTTTAATTCTACACTAAATATCTTTCAATGCAGCCTGTGTGAATGCATAATCTAATCATCTTCCTCAAGGCCAAGTCTCTGGAAAGTATTGACATTCGTTGGCATAATTCACAAAAAATGGTCAGAGTTTTTCCACATATTTCACAATATTTTTTGTTAAAAATCAATTCCAAACACTCAGATTCATGTAAAATATCCGTCAAAGTAGTTAATTGCTGCCTATTATGACGATGAATCATGCTTTAGCGGTCACAAAATTCACAAAAAGATTGAAAAAGCACCTCGGCAGGACCTTATAAATCATATGATTTTGTAAGATTTTCTTACAAGTTATAAGAAAATATTCGGCCGGAATACCAAAACCTTTTCTTTTCTATTATAGCAAAAATGTTTCTCGCGACGTGGTCTAAAAGTTGAACTGTGAAACTTTTTAGATCTTACAAATTTATAAGTTTTTTTTGTGAGAATGCCAAAAAACCTTATAACTCACGAATTGTAAGAAAAGAAAAGAAAATATTTTTGCCAGAATTAGCTCCATTCTCATGCTATCAGGAATAAGAATTGAAAATCATTTTGATTATTTTTATAAATATTTAGATAGATAGATAGATAGATTTTCATGGTCCTCTGTCAACAGAATTTGCGTACTGTATACATCAGTGATATGTTATGAAAGTAGTAGGTAGAGTGTTCATTGATTCCCACCAAATTCCCACCCCAAAAGTAATGATCAATGTAGAACCACAAATGTACTGTTAATATTATTGTAAAATCACGTATTAAAATATACTTACATGTGTTATGCACATATATATAAATTATTCATTACAAAAATTTTTTCCCATTATGATAATGAATAGACGTGAATTGAAGAAAAAGCCGAAAATAATTTTATTGTGTTGCTACAATCACGAATTTATCACTTTCATGTACTAGAGATATTTCAACGCCACTGTGCCCATTATATTGATTCAGACTGAAGAGCGTGACCAAATATCGCACTTAAATAAATTTTTGCAATCAATGTAATGGTCGAAAGATGGTATGGCACGGAACACCTTAATACATACAATGTACACGTTAGGTAGGTATTCTTCATAGCAAAATAATTCGATATGTTATAGGTAGATATACACGACTTACGTAGGTATTTATATCGATAAAAACGTCTCTTTCTCTTACGAAAAAGCATGTTTCTTGGTGCAAAGAGAAGCTTTGCTGTGGTGATGATTACTACAAGAATCCCTTAACCATTATTTAACCATCCTGCCCATTGAGTACAAAAGAGAAGATCGGTGTTCGACAAGAAAGAGAAGCATCAACGAGAAAAGAAGGTGCGAGTAACGTGAGTAAAAGAATAAGATATCCCCGTAAAACTATTTATTTTGCATTAGAAATTGTTCACACGATTCAGTTAAATTGGAAGATTTAATGTGGCTAAGATAAAATGCAATTTATTATGTATTTCGAAGCTCAAGAAACGGGTAAGCCAAGAGGTGAAATCGGGTGAAATTTAGTATTATGGAAGATGTTAAAGGAGCCATACAGTGATGATCTTACCATACTCTCTAAAATTATTTTAGGTTTAATTTTTCACCTTTTTTACAAAATATTTTACCATCTTAAAAAAAAAATTTAGAGTAATTTGTCAGTGAAGCTTTGTTTAAAAAAGAAATTTTTCAATCATATATTCAGTTAAAAAACTAAATATATATAATGAGGAATTTGATACCTACAAAGAAGAATTAGTATGGAAATTATAAGTGGGTATTTTTTCTAGATTAACTGGTAAAACCCAATTAAAATTGGATTAAATCAGGTTAATCTTATTTTTAATTCGTCTTGAAAACAAAAATCATTTTGTTTGATTGCTACAAATGGGTACTCCCTCTGAATTCAATTTATATTGTGTTGATATTGGTTTTCTTTGCATGTTAAAAAATATATTTTTACACTATATTGACAATGTTAATCAGAAAAAAATAAAAACTTATGAATTCAAAAGCTTTTGATGTCACATGTTATAGATATGTTATGCAATATAGAAAATTTAAGTCTCTAAAAAACCATTAACAAAGGGACTAACAATGTATAAATTAATAATTGACGAATGTAGTATATACCTACAATTTATTTTCTTCTAAAGATCTGCAACTGATAATTTTGTTAATTAAGTATCTGTAATTGCAAAGAAAATAATAAAAAAGTTAGTTAATCATTTATTTAATCATGTGTATTCTTATGTGTTATATACTTATCATGTAAGTATAATGTGTATATTTTTATGTTTGTGTTGATATATAGTATACATATATAACTCTATGCAAAAGGAAATTTCGTTTTATGCTTCTTGACATCAAGTGTCAGGAACGTGAAGCATTTTATCAAATAATGAGGTACAATGACACTGAAACAACCTGTGGAGACATTTTCACTGATCATCTTCTCAATTTATGTTAATTTCAGTCGCAATTCTACCGAAAAGGATAGTCAGGAATAGTTGAAAGAAACAGTACATAAGTAGGTAATATATATTTTAAAAATAAATTACATAATACTTCATTATTATCAAAAAAAAAAGCTTATTTGTGAATAAAATACTTTTCAAGGCGTCAGATTAAAAAAAAAACATTAATATTAATGATAATATTTAAAAACCACAATGTTTTAAACAAATAATAGAAATTCTAATAAAGGAAAGATTTACATGAAGCTTCAAAAAATAATTTTAAAAAGAAGAATTTTATTGCATTTTTCAGTTGTAATTGTATTGTGTATTGCTGCTTATTTGTTTCAATTTTAGTTACATTAATTATACAGCAATTTAATTGATATTGATCTCTTCTAAAGATTGATTATAATACATAATTGCTCAATAAACTCACTTTAACTATCGTATATGTAGGCATATACAATTTTATACATAAACACAACTAAACTACCATGTTACGCTCGATTTATTAATATGCGATCTTCTTAATCTGCAATTAATTAAAATATTTTTAGCGCCATTCTCAAGTTATTGCAAGAGTCTGATTTCACTGGGAGGTGTGCTATTTGCTAGCAAATACATACCCTAATACCTACATGTTTGTATATATAGGCTCCATGAGTGACGCGCACATGCTGGTTATGTGATTTTCATCGCGCGATCTAATGTGAGGAACATTATGGGAATTGAGTCGTGATAAGGAGCGGTTGTCTGGACGGTGATGTTGCCACAAGAATGCACAGAGAAAAGTAATTCATTGCAGACTCTCTAGTTGTTGAGTTCCAATCTTGACTTTTGACAATTCCTTACACAAATATCTTATGAATTAAATAAGTGAATAAATGTAAATACATACATATGTATGTTGTACATTATTGACAATACGCGGAAACGATTGCTCATGCTTGTAATTAATTATTGTTTGCGATTATTCGCCACGGAGGGCCTCGTGAACTCTCTTGTATATTTTGAAACATTACAATGTTGAAATGTCTCATCTCTTCATCCGCCGAGAGTTGTGCAAAAGAACACACTTTAAGTTGCATTAAATCGTATCGCAAAATTACTATAATCGATGAACATCCAATGGTAAACTAGTGAATGGATAGTGGACTTTTTTGTTGTACTAAACTTTTGAATTGCACAACTTGTCAGCACCTTTTATTATTATGTGTGTAGCTAAATTATTGCGAGAAAATATTATAACGTTTAGATGAAAAGTGTGGAGAATGAATAGCCGGAGAACCTATAATAAAGTCGCACACACTAAATAACTGAGTTTTCTTCAAAATAAAATTATCCACGATTTGGTTCTCACACAGCGAGGTCAAAATCTTCACGTTTTTCGCGTTTTACACTGATATTGCCGTTGTTATTTTTCAGAATATACATTAATATATAAGCACTTTAATAATAATTACAAAAGTTGGAAATTTTATCCAAATCACTTTCCTAATAATTTAACATGATTAGTGTGAAGACCTCCTTCTCACTCAACACTTATATACCTTCATTAAATTGCTTTTACATGACAAGATACATAATATAATAATAAGATATTATCATATAAGGCAACAGTAAACTAACTATTGACAGTTTAAATATGTGAAAATTTGGGAAAAATCATTCAGGCACAGTACATAATGTACATAATACCTTGAGAAAAACACCGAATTATTGAAAGAAAAAAATGTATAATATCACCGACATTTCATGATTTCGAAGATTCCTAATTTTTCATTTACATGAAAATAATATTAATGGCCGCCCAAAGTGTTTAGTTTAGTCACTATGTTTTTCTAATTGTTATAATATTGTACTTGGTTATGTCGGTCAAAAATGAACTCTAATGTTCGTTAGACCTACCATGGTTTTTGGGGGGGTATAAAAAAAAATGAAAATAATATACGATACTAGTAAACCCGACCCCGTATTTTGTCCCTCAATCACCATACTGAATTTTATCAAGATCGGCTCAGCCGTTTCGGAGAAGTTCATTTGCCACAAATGGACAGAGAAGTCCGACTTGCTTCTATTATTCGTATTATCCAGTAATTTCTTCGTGTAATTTTAGTTTCAGCATTACAGATTGATGATTTTTTTTTGGTTTACAAAAAGGAAAAAAAAGTAATACAAGACACTAAACAAAGAGAACTGCTATAACTTATTTTATTTAAATTAAAATTGCATGAAGCAAAATCCAACAATCCATTTTTCCGATTGGATACATATTTTAGAATATCCATAACCATACACGTTGAATAGAAAAGATGCACTCTCTAAATTTCACCTGATTCGTTACGTCACATTAAACAATGGTAGGTACATGAAAGAAATACGATATAATAGACTATAAAATATTGAATGAATGAACAATAAAATCTAAAGCTTTTGATAACGCGCAGGGATTATAAGGTTAGTTTGCAGCCCGGGTACATATGCTTAATTATACACTGTTAGATAGTTAAATCACAAAAATGATGTGAAGAGATGAGATATTAGTCATGCAGTCTATGCAGATAATACATAAAAAAAACTATAGACCCTGAAAAAAAATTCTGGAAAATCCCAATGGAGTCGAAACATTATTGGGCGAATTTTTTTTAGGTATTTTAAGCTCTTACGATTACCCTATTCGAATTGGATCAATAGAATCCAGAAACTTTTTCCACCCTACCCTATTGATATGTTTCGTAAGGAAAGTCACAATGAAAAGGCGGATCTCATAGAAAATTGTGGAATAAACTTTTTGAATATGGGCAGAACGAAGAGTTTGAAAGAGAAGACAATAAAGCAACAAGTCAGTAATTTCGTGATCATTCATGCCCCGCTGAAGAGATGATTCTATCGCCAAAGAGCTATTTTCCACACGTTAAATACCTACTTTATGAAAAATAAAAACGAACTGCAAAATAGGATGAATAGGATTAAATTTGCATTAAATAAAATCAGAGGGTCTCTGAAAGATCACCCCAATATAAGACAAAAACGAATTCAAAGGATGAATTAATAAACGTAAGCTTGTAGAAAGAAAGGTTTTGAGTATATCATTATACAAAGAGAAGATGCAATCGAGGTGATCTTATTCAATAATATTTATTGAATATTATTTCTGGATATTGAAACATACATAAATAAAAATATTTTTGAAATAGGCAATCACGGTATTTAGGTAGTTTATACGCACGGCCGCTAAAATTTTATTGCATTCAAAAAAATCTACTGAGCTGAGACACTTTCAAATGGCACTTTTTAATGTGAATTAGTAAATTGAGAATGAGAATTTTAGCCTTACTACGTTTTTGGACTCTTACAAATTTACAAAATTTATATTAATAAATAATGCTCACATTTGTCCGGGGATCCACTTAAGCTAGTCAAATATAAACATCATTTTTTTCAATTTCCTATACAAATAAAGTATATTGATATTGCGATATACTAACGAAACATTGAAAAATATATAAAGCTACTGAACCGCCGAACATAGGGTGTCTCATTATCAATACATATAATACCATAATATTAGCAGAAAGTTAAGAACGAATTTATATTATACAAACTCTACGGAATGTAGCCTCTGGTGTCTATATAAAAAGTTTCAAAAAAAAAATAATACAATATAAAAAAGATATCTTACAAATAATAAAATAAGAATCGACACTTCTTATTATATTTCATTTGAATCTGCAATTTATGATAAATATATCAAACTAAAAAAATATAAACCGTAATAAATTCTTTAAAAAACTATATGAAAAAGTTACAAAGTAAAGAATGTCAATAGTTAATTAGAAAACAAAATTTTAATGTAAAACTTTTTGTGCTATCCATGGGACCTAATTACACGTCATTTAAATTGTGTATAAATTAGAGCAATTCAAGAAAAAAATGTGATTAAATCAAATGATGCCTTTATTTTGAGACGCCTTTTAATCTACACGAGGAGTAAAATAATTTTTTGGATTGATGAGAATTGGACATTTTTTTTTATATATATTTCAAGCTCATTAAACTTTACTTATGCTATGTGAATGACAAATAAAACAACAGAGAAATATTACATAATTAGACAGAAACAACTTTAATGTAGCCTTGTCAGCTCTGACTATATAACACACTCAATATTTGTTTTCAGAGTCAGTCTCGTCGGTGCACTGATTCTAGACGGTCCATCCAATCTCGGGGGAATATTATTACGAAATTCTTCTTGGTATTCTGGGCAACGTGATTAAAATTTAAACCAGAAAGGGTAATGAAGTGGTTCACAAATTTAGCTCTCCTTTGCGGAGTAGCAGTGCTTGTCCAAGGATATACACCGTTTAGCAATAGAAGACCTGTAACTTCTAATAATTCTAACTACTACTACGATGACAATCGACCAGTGGATTTAGGAACACGCATTGATCCAACACCTGGCCAGAGAAAAGGATACTACGGTGGAGATTATGTATCCTCAACGAGTCCTTTTGAAATTGTCTATGAGTGGAAAATTTTTGACTATGAATACCCAAGTACCACAGAAAGAAGAGCAGCTATTGCTTCTGGGTGAGTTAATCCGGTTTGTCTTATTAGCAATATCTTCTTAAGTTCTTTGTGGTTAAATCTTCTATATTTTAATGGATGAGAAGGCAATGATGTGGCGAAGTGAATGAACGAAGACATGATGTCAAGTCTCAATGATATCGAACTTGTTATACCGGAAATTTATTTAAATATAACAATAATATGCTAATAAATGCTCTGCGATTTCTTTCCAGAGAATACATCCAGGAAAATACCATGCCTTTAGGGATTGATGCTTATAAGAATCGCTTCTTTATTTCACTTCCCCGCTGGAAGACTGGAACCCCGGCAACCCTTGTATCAGTTGATCTGCCATCGAGGGATAAAAGTCCACTTCTGCGTCCCTACCCCAACTGGGGTTTCCATACTACACCCACAAATCCCGATTGTACAAAATTCATGTCCGTTTTTAGGATTCACATAGACGACTGTGGCCGTTTGTGGGCCATCGATGCAGGAATGGTGAACACAACGAGCACCCCTAATCTTGTATGCCCACCCAAAATTGTTGTATTTGATCTAGCAACGGATCGACATATTCTCACCTTCCCCATACCTGATGGTCAAATCAAGGAGGATTCCCTCTACACAAGTATTCTTGTCGATATTCGCGATGGGAAGTGCGATGATGCCCATGCTTATGTTACGGATGTATGGCGCAACGGATTGTGGGTGTTCAGCTTGGGAAAGAGACGTAGCTGGCGTACATCCAATTATTTCATGCTACCTAATCCACATGCTTGCGAATATAGTTTCCACAATCAATTGACCTACCAATGGACTGATGGTATCTTTGGTACTGCATTGGGACTAGATGATGTGCGTGGAGATCGTCTTATGTATTTCCACCCTATGTCAAGCTTTGGGGTAATTATACTGAAATCACCATTTAAAATCAATTTATGTGCACAATTTATCTTTCTTTTTCCTTTTTTTTCAGGAATTTTCCGTACCCACATCCATACTTCAAAATGAAACTATTTGGACAGAAGGCATCAATGTCAACACACAATTCAAGGTCTTTACACAACTACTATTTTCGCTTAATTTAAAGATCAATTATTTACATTATCAATTTGTGAAATTCTACAGCAAGTGGGAGATAGAGGAGTAAACAGCCAATCTTCTACCTCCGGTATTGATCGAGACGGTGTTCTTTTCTACACGTTAGTCAATCAAGATGCTATAGGATGTTGGGACACTAACAAACCTCTGGTACCAAATAATATTCATCACGTGGATCAAAACCGGGTCTTCTTCTCCTTCCCGAACGACATTAAAGTCGACAAGGCTACAGATCAAGGTGTTTGGGTACTTGCAAATAATCTTCCCCTTTATCTCTACACCGGTTTAGACTACAGCCAAGTGAATGTTCGCATTCTACGTGCAGGCACCAAAAATGCGGTGAGAGATACTGTATGTGATCCTAGAAATAGGGGAAATATGGTTTGGGGTTAACATGTCATATTTTTTTTGAATTTCTTGACTATTGCATTATGAAAGACTTTTGATATTCCTCAGTGACTATATTGTGTATTAAGCAATGAATAAAATAATAAAAAAATAACATTTTTACGTATTTTTATAGATGTTATTTATTAATTGAAATGAATATTATTTATTAATCGAAATTTTTAGTTTGAGTTTGTATTGAAAATTCCTCCAAACACATAAAAACTAGCATGACACCCTGTGTGAAAGTCTATTACAAAGTCTCCTATTTTTTTTCATTTCAAATGACAAAACAAAAAAGTTAAACATTGACCTAAATGATCCTCATTTTGTGCTATCTTTTTGTTCGAATTTCTCAAATAAACTGATAAAGTTACAAAAGTTTGTGTTAAGAAATTTTATTTTAATCTTTTTATTTCTAAACGTCAGAGTCTGATTGAAAAAAATTTATGATCAAAACACAAGACAATTTAGTAAAAAAAATATATATCACTTAAGTGAAGGAATAAGTTGAATAAAAATGGGTCAGAGAGCAAACAATGATCAATTTAAAAATAAAACCTTTTTCTGTAACTTTAAAAGGTGTTAATGAAATGGGGATGTGAGAGCTGCGATTTTACTAAATTCAAATTAAATATGTAGAAGAGATAATGATCATGCCAACTAATGCAAACAAGAAGTTTCAATATGGAATAAAAGGTCGTGAATCTGTCCACATGTTCGTCCTCGCTCTCATCCACATCGTCCAATCTTTAATTTTCTCATCAATGGTATCTCTTTGAAAAACACTAAAGCAATTGCCTGTCCAACCGAACTTTAATTAATTTAATTGATCGTACGATCGCGCAATCAAAAATCGTATTTGACCCACATTTAAGAATTTATTAGAAGCTTCTCAATAGATTTTTTTTAAAGAATGATTCTCTTTTTTTAAGTAGGTATGTATGTACATAAATAATATATTTGATAAATGGGACGAATTCTAAAGATTTCATTGATGTTTGAAAAATAATTATAGCACATTCTGCACGATTCTCAGCAGAATTCTCAATACTAACTGGATGACTACAGTCGAAGACACGGAACGGCATTGAGGTATTTTTTATCCATATTCTTATATTGTTACCTTCAAGGAGAAATCTTTCTTGCATGTCTCTTGTTAACAAGACACATGAACAATTAAATGGAGGGAAGATCAACAATAGTTTGCTTAAGACGCGAAATATTTCTCATGCAGTGTAGACAAATCGACCACATACAAAACAATGGTGATCAATTATTCTTGGGCATTTCTAATTGAACTGATAACTCCAAAACCTGTGTTCAAATCACTATAAATTCTTCCTAATCTCTTTAACAATAAATTCAAGGCGAAACGCAATTTATGTGCCAATTTTGATGAAATACGCAAACTTTTGGAACCCACATTATGTGAAACTTCATATATGTAGATAGCTACGTACTAGCTGAGACCTCCAACCCTCGACAACATGTGAGCTGTTATTGTAAGAAAACGATTGTAACTCAGAGATATACTGTCTTTTTCCTAATAAAAGTATGGTATATATAATTTACATAGGTGTAAAAGCATAATTTTACATGCGGGACACAGGATTTAAAGATATGTTGAAAAAATCTAGTATTAATAATCGTCAAATGATGAATAGAAAACTATTTTATCATACTGAATTAGGAATCTTCTCAATATATCTTACTTTACATTTTGTGGACGAAAGAGATATTTTTTTAAAGAAAGGCAAGAAAGGTAATGACTTTAAGGTAAATGAGGCGAATATCGTTCATGTTTTGAATCAATGACATCTCTATTTATTTATTTCAGCACATAAATATATGTAGGTCTTTTTCCGGATTTTTTTCCTTTAATATTAAATAAAAAGTCCTCACAAGTAAAACACGAAAGTAAAAACAACTATCATGAGGAAGAGAATTTCAATATGTAAAGCGTGAGAGGAAATTGGCACTCATTCGACTGCTGTTATGTGTGTTTCATTGGAAGAATTCGTCGATTAGTGTATAAAGACAATTTTCTTGCCACTACTATTTAAAACTTAATTAGATGATCATTAAAGTACAGAGAATTCACAGATAATCCTATAAGATTTGCACGAAATGCGTGAAACTCGTTTTGTTGTACTGACAAAACAATTTCTAGCCTTTAATTTCTTCCGGAATTTCCATAACGTGCATATGTACACATATTTGCATAATCCGTATGTTTAAAGGAAAAGAAAAGCTTCAATCATATAAATATTATTTATTTATTAAACGTTATTTAGAAATATTAACTAATATTTAATTCAAAGTTGGTAACATAATACATATTTGATCATTTTAAAAAACGAAAGAATCACAGCTAAAACATTAGCATTAGTTAAACATTATCAAAACACTGAGGAGGAAGATGTAGTGTATAGCAGAATGCCACTGCCAATTTGCAAATATCTGATTCGCATCCAAATAATATTTTTGGATTCTAATATGAGAGAATAAATTTAAAATTAAGCCTTTTGATTGGCTATAAATACTGTTTGAGTAATCCACGATAAATAATTGAAATAAAATGAAAGACTTCCCGAATTGCGAATTCAAACAAATGCATTGAACTCTTCCAAAAATATCCAACAGCATTAGTAGAACTTCTAAGTGTGACGCATTTATCCATTTGTAAACAGCATTGGCGAAATATTACATAATCCCAATGTAGTTCAATTTGGCGCAAGGAAGCAACTATGTAATATGATGTGCCATTGCGTTAGTTTTCGCATCAAAATAAAAATAATTAATTTAGAGATTTTTTTTTCATTTGAAATGTGAATCAAAAGATAGAATCTGTCGCTATAAAATATGTAAAAGGAATTAGTGTCTATCTTTCTCTATAACTTGGGCGGGTATAATGCAACTTCCAGTCAGTACAAACTTGAGTCTGATTGGCGATGGAGGTTGGGCATCTCGGCACATCATGTTAAATTACCACAAAACGAATTTATTATAGTGAAAGTCTGGCAGAGAATTGATGTAGAAGATTTCCAGGAATATGTTTAAGAAAATCTTAACAAGAAGGATGTCTAATTTATTTCGAACGAATTGTTTCCCTTCACAAAAAGCGATCACCAAGTAATTTATAAAAAAAAATCCTAATTTGGACCTCAACAATGTATAAGCCATGCTGGGGTGTTTCTTGTGAAGCACTCAGGAAATTTTTAGCAAAGACTAACTTAAAAGTTTGACCCTATATCAGACAGCTGAACGTCTGGTAAAAAACGAAGGAATATTTTTAAATATTTTAATAACTCATCTTCAGTAGGGGAGAGCGGGGTTAAAAAAGTCACTTAAGGGTTTAGAAAAAGCTCAAAATATCATATTTTCCCAACAGATAAAGCAAAATGTATAGCTCAATTCTTTAGGATATTTCTTACCCTACAACTCTTTTTCAGATCATTTTGTTCTATCTAGCTAGGAAATATGATATTTTAAGCTTTTTCCAAACCCTTAAGTGACTTTATTAGCCCCGCTCTCCCCTACAATTTCCTAATCTGTACAAGAATCAGATGAATCCTTATTTTCTCCAAAATTTTCGTTGGTACCTGTGATGCTAGACGTAGTTTGTAATTCAGAATCACTACTAAAATCTGAAGATTCATTAGTGAAATAATACGCATCTGAAGATTCACATCCGAGTTCTTGAACATCGATAGCAAAATTATTTTTAGGGTTTTTCTTTGCATTTTTCTTTGTATGACGCCATGTCTGAAGAAATAAGAATTATTAGAAATGGTCAAATATATTTACGTTTATAAAACTTACATATTTCCATTCGTTGACTGTTCTATAAGGTGGTCCAAGTTTGTTTAAAGTCTTTCGTAAATCTATGAAATCTTTTGTATAGATCTGTACTTTATCTCCCGTACTGTTTGTCTTTCTTTCTTGTATGAATTTTTCTAAAATTTCTAGTTGTTTCTTATTCATTTTTCCTCGTGCGTTTGGACTATTGCTGATACGTCTGACAAACAAAAAACATTGAATTGAATTATTAAATAGTAAATAGACAAACTTGAAAACCTTACTAACTTTAATTCAATTCCAATTTCACTTTTTCTTCTTCTTCTGTTAATAAACTCAAAGAATCCATTCTTTTTCTTTTTGTGTATAAACCAACACTAAAAATACAAAAAAAAAACATCTAAAAGTTTTTAAGAAAACGTTTTTTTTTACATAATTTATATATATTTTTTGATATAACTATACAAACATCTTTCCATTTTTGTAAAGATCGTTTTGGAGGACCAAGAGCATTTAACTGCGAAGTCCAGCGCTTGAAATCAGAAATTACTGGTCGATCGTCTAGAACGGCAAATCTTTTACAATTTGCTTGTTTTTCAGAAACCAATTTACGAAGTAAAGCTATTTGTTTTTTATTAGGTCTTTCTCTCTCTAGTCTCCGAGTTTTAACTAAAGAATCTGTCTGGTTAAAAAAATCATTAACTTCTTTTGCATTATTACTACTTTTCGAATCAGTATCTTTTTCTTTGTCACTGTTTGAGTCGTTTGGGCTTATTTGACTTATACCCGATTTTAATTTCAGATTTTTGGTATAAGATTTGTTTTTCAAGATTTTTTGGTTTTCGGGAATATTTTTTATGATGTTCCCAGCATCTTGAGATCCTTTATGAAGTTCCTGCAATGGGTTTTCCATATCCAAAAATATGTTTTTCTCTTTCAGAGAATCCAATGATAACATAATTTCCTCTGGAATGGATTTTTCTTCAAACGCTTCCAGTTCACTACTAATGTCTGATTCTTCTTCAGAGATCAGTTTTCTTTGCATTTTAAACTCCTCCTCTGAGGTATTTTCAATAGAATTTAATGATTTTTCTTTGTAATTTTCAATATATGACAATTGCGTATCCGTTTGCAAACATATTCCTCTGAATTGATATGAGATAATGAGACTTTTCTCACAGAGATCGCAAATTTTCATTGAACAGAAATCGTATAATTTGAATGCTTCTCCTATGCATTCATGATATATGTCTAAATATGATATATTCATATACGATCCTTCAATAAAACATTTCATTATTTTTCTCTTCTTCAGACAAATCCTACAGAGATTTAGGTAAATCTTATTGAGATCATCTCCCAATAAAATAGCATCTTCGGATGAATTTATTTGTCTATTTTTCTCATCTTTATTGTTGGACTCTTTGATTAGCACGTCTTCAATGTCTTCTGCTGAGTCATCGTCACTCAAATAAAATTCATCTGATGATCCACAACCAACCTCTTTGAAATATTTGAAATCACCTGGATTAAAATGTAAACTAGCTTTTTTGCGTTGTTTCATACATTTCCACGTCTAAAAATTATTAAGGGTGACATTAAAAATTTCCCCCCTGATAAAATCAATGAGGTTTCTTTGATAAATAAAAAAAGTAACACTCACACCCAAAAAAACATTTTTTTAAATAAAACTTAAAGACAATAATACAGTAAATCTTACCATTTTCCACTTTTCAACAGGATATTCCTGCCCTAGTTTGTTTAGAATTTCAGTCCAATTTTCGAAATCTTGTGTTGTTAAAATGGTAACTTCATCACCCTTTGCTATGCTTTCCTGTCGCTTCTGTTTTAGCAACTCTATAAATTTTCTCTGTTGTACTTTCCCCGAAACATTTCTTCTGGAATTTTCATTTTTTTAAATTAAATATTAATATCTTAGAATCAACGAAATAATATTTACGTACTTTTTGGAAAGTTTTTCACCGCACACCTCCTTTTCAGCATGGCTATCTTGTCGTAATTTCTCATAAAAGAAATCATAGAAGTTTCTTTTCTTTTTATGATAAAACCAACACTGAAATGATATTTTTAAAAAAAGATTTATTGATTTCCAATCATTGTATTAATGTTGTGGTACTTACATTTTTCCATTTGGGTGCAGAACGTAAGGGAGGACCCAATTTATTAAGTTCCGGAGCCCACTTTCGAAAATCCACCAATTTGAATCGTATTGGTTTGATACCAGCTTCTATGCACTGTTCCTGTTTTTCTGCAATAAATTTTCGTAGCAGATGCCGCTGAGCCTGGTTCGGGTAAACTTTCCCATTTGGAGCTCGCACTCCCCTAAAAATTTTCAGTAATTTATTCCACTATTTATTTTATTTCAGCTATATTGCCTTATCTTTTATGTTACATCTCATTATTACCCTTTTGATATGTTCATCTAAATTAGGATTATCACCCTACACGAGATTTAAATATTCCACTAAAGATTCAATGAGAAATTTTTATTATTTTGTCTCAAAAAGAATTTTGTACTCAAAATGTAAACAAATTGTCAAAAAAAATCTCACGTCTTTCGTCGATGTTTTCTCTACAGATATTTTTCGAGAGAAAGAGAATCTCAGAGAAGAGCATTTCAGCCTGGGCGGCCGCATTCATTCAAAGCTCAAAGCAGCCTAACGGATTTATCATTCATTCATTCGTACTGCAGTGCCTAAAGTGAACGGACGTCCACAAATAACTGTAACCAAATCAATTCAATCAATAAAAGAAATTCTGCCTGATAATTTTTTGTGGCAATTAAATTCAATAAAGTGGGCATTTGAAAGAGTGCATTTTATCTAATTGAAGTAAAAATTGGAATTATTACTGTGGAGTGAATTGAAATAAGCGAAATAAGAATTGATGGTGTGGTGTTTTAATAAAATCCGGATATTCAGTACGTGATTAGAATGAAACGAGTGCCTCTTGGAAATTTTATGTGCTGGAGAGACGGACTTTTTATCTAATATTCCCGTGAGTTCCTCACAAATTAATATGATTTTAATGATCTTAATTTTTATCTATAATAGCTATAATAATATTATTGGAAAATTATCATACATTATGACAGTATATTATTTTAAATATTTCGTGAATGACTCAAGAAAATTTAAATGACAAAGATGCAAGAACATTCTCTTCATTTCTCATTTATATGAAAAAGTGAACATTCATGCAACTTTGCTAGAAGAAAAGAATCTCAAGAACTGTATTTATTGAGTAAAAAAAATATCAAATTGAATGCATTTTTTAAAATCATTAATACTAAAAAATAAATTATGCAAATCTCTCTAAATTAAAAAAAAATCATCAATGCTTAAACACTTTTCATGCACATAATACAAATTCATTTTTTTGAGCTTGTGCAAACAATGCATTTTATGCATGTATAGTTCTTTCGCTTGATATCGTCTTATCTAACAAATAATATGCGACCCTCTGTGCGTCTAATGATATAAAAAAGGAAAAAAAGACTCCCTTGCTTTTTGTCACCCTTGTCATCATCTGCGTGTTAGCATTGTATACATATTTAGAAAGAAATATTTTGTTTGATTAGGAGATATGTACGTACATACACATATTATGTATACACATATGTGCGTGAATTGATGACGATTTGGGGTTGACGGGGTTGAGTCTTCCAAACCCGAGACTCCCCACTGGTGTAGTGTTTACTCATGATTATGGTAAAAATGGAAATGTGCACAGCACAGAGCAATATGACGAGAGGAATTGATGATGTTATAATATGGAAAATATCATTATCATTAATCGAGAGGAGTAGCATCAAGAAATATGATCCTTTTGCGGAATATTTTTCTAATTTCAGCCAATTTTATTCGCAAATTCACGTCCACATTCTTTCAATTCATATAGGTACATATGTATATACATATATGTTCATATACAAACGATGTTGAAGATGTGAGGGATGAAAATATAATGGATGAATGGGTATATATAGGGTACCTAACTAAATGATTTTTACCCCCAATGCGAAATCTTTGTAACTTATCCAGGTGTTTCTCACTTTTGCTATATACATATTTCTTGCAATTTTCCCTGCACATAATGCACACACCATGAAATTTTTGGTTATAATATTCTTATATATAACACAAACTAGCATGAACACAAAAAAAGAATAAAATGATAAACGTATCAAATAGTAGGAAATTAACACACAATCAATTTAATTATGTATTTAAATTAATACAATAGCAGAAAGAGCAAAAAAAATGAACCCGAACACATGCTCGGGAACTTTTTGCTATTTTTTGTCAATTTTAAATTTTGGATTCTTAGAAAAGGATTTAAATTCCTTTCCTTTAAAAAAGTTTTTTTTTGTCAGGTTGTATAACATTGTACCTATGTTATCTACTAAATTTAGTGCAATGTGCATATATCCGAGTTAAATCATTCCTTACATTTTCACATACATAATTACATTTTGCTTTGAACTTGGCTTTCAAGGCGATTAAGAGTTTCCTGGAAAAGTAATTTACCTTAATATAAAATGACTATACACAACATTTAATCCTAATCTTACAACACTAAAATTATTTTAGTGATTTCCTATTGTGATGGAACTGTACGTACATTCATAATTTGATTTTGCTTAAGTAAAATAGTATAAAAAAGTTTACTTTTTCCTGGATGGTTAAATTCCTCAATCTTAAAGAAAATAATAGAAAATATTACACATTATCTTTTTATCCCGATTGTTTTCTCGAGTGAGATGAGGTTTTCCTATACCAGAAAGGGTAAAGCTCGTTAAATTAAAAATATTACGTCTGCTCTATAAGTTAGAGTTACAAGAAAAAGAATTTATTCCTACAAATTTATTTCGTGATTCTCTTAAAGAATATAAAGATGAATTTATGCACTTTCTCGGGCACTTTAAGATATGAATTTATTATAGTAATATCACATGTGCTCTTTTGAAAATCACACACAGAGTGCAAGGCTCTCAATGGTAAATGACTCATATCAAAGAGAAAATGTGCATATATGTATGTATATATTGAAATGTATGCTGGGAGCTGTTTCTGGAGATTAACTGAGGATCTACAAAAAACAAGTCAAATTTTTTTTCTTCGCACATATCTCATTTTCGATATGGTTACAATCCACTTAATAAAGAGCAATGTTGTTCCTAAATTCTACCACTTGTGCTGCCTCGCTATAAATATTGTAAAATTATGTTGGAGAAAAAATCGACGTATTGTTTATCACGAGACATGAGAATAAACTTTAAACAGAGAGCAGAGGCTGAACATTACCATTGCACCAAGTACCATACCTACAGTGCGTCCACTCAATTTTTTTCTCAACTATTTTCGCATAGTTCAGCTCATCATTATTAATTGTCGCAATAATGTTCAAAATTAAACATTCCATTTCAAATTGGAGTGCATAATAAAAATTTTTATTGCACCCTCGCTATGCTGGAGGAGAGATCATCTCCACTAAGACGACTTTGTGAGACACTAGCTGGGGCGTATGTGTCCTATCCATTCTCCCATCTTCATGCGTAATATCTCCAATTTGAATCGTCTGTTTTTGCTTAAGAAATCATCCATGCGAGTTCACACAGTCGTGCATTTGTGTTCCCCAACCAGAGCATTCTTTAGGGATTATATTCCATAAATCTTTGGGGCGTCATATTCAAATCTTTCTAAATCTGCGAAACTAGTAGTGCTTATAATAAAAAAAATCTTTTTTTTTTCACTTTTTCATAACATTTTATGATCTTTTGATTTTAATTGTTAGAAATGTTAACGGTAGAAGTTTTTAGAGATAATTTTTAAGCCCCTTTGTAAATTTTATAGATCCTCAACCATCGACCACCCCTCCTGCATAGATCCCACCTACATTTGTTCGAAAATAAATAGATCATACAGTCCACATAGTCATTGCCGTCAGCAACATTAATTATTAAAAAAATGTTTTTTTTTCTTAATTCCGTTTTAATTTATTATTATTACAGACAAATTCTCTTCTAAATATTTCAAAATGGCTACAACCATTTATCCGGAATATGCTACAATTTTTGCTGCTGTTTGTGCGAGCATATTCACAGTCATTGGTATCCTGGGAAATCTCATCACAATATTGGCTCTTTTGCGATGTCCTAAGCTACGGAGTCATGCTACTACGGCCTTTGTGCTTTCTCTTTGTATCTCAGATCTACTTTTCTGCTCAATGAGCCTTCCTCTTCAAGCCATACGCTACACATGGCAAAAATGGACCCTTGGAGAAACTCTGTGCCACGTATTCCCAGTAATTTTGTACGGAAATGTCGCAGTATCCCTACTCAGCATGGTGGGAATCACCATGAATCGGTAAAAAATATAGCTAAAAAAATAGCGCCTCATTTAGAGTTATTTAAAATTAAAATAATTTGATTTTTATTTGTAGATACATCCTTATTGCCTACAATTCGGTGTATGCATCAATTTATCGATCAGTATATATCTGGATTCAGCTTTTTCTAGTGTGGGTTGTAGCCTTTTCCCTACTGATTCCACCTCTTTTGGGTGTATGGGGTCAAATGGGACTCGATGAACTCACCTTTTCGTGCACAATCCTTCCCGATGATGCTGGGCGTTCTCCGAAAAAGGTGCTTTTTCTCGTTGGATTCCTCATTCCCTGCATCGTCATCATTATTTCATACACATGCATCTACTGTACGGTACGACGGCAAAGGATGCGTATGAGGAGCCATAGTGGGCTCCAGGGAATACCCAAAGGGTCCAATAGTAGTCGTGAACGTGAGGATTCTCGACTTACTACAATGATGTTAACCATATTCTGCTGCTACCTACTCTGCTTCCTTCCACTAATGCTGGTTAATGTGTTCGACAATGATGTTGAGTATCCAGTGGCACATGTCCTGGCATCCGTAATGTGCTGGGCATCCGGTGTAATAAATCCATTTATTTATGCTGCAAGCAATCGAAATTACCGCGTGGCATACACAAAATTGTTCAGAAGACTAATATTCTGGAATAACTACGTGAGCCCAGTGCCAAGTAAAAGCATGGCACCCAGCAGAATTTCAAAAGATCCTTCGGTGCAAATTCAAAAGGATGCAGCACAAGAAGATGCTAATTGCGAAATTGATATTGAAGCTAATAAAAATAAAGACACAATTATTCAACTATAAATATTCATAAAATAGTTTTAAATATTACAAAGGACATCCGACTGATCACTACCGATAGCCAATATATTAGATGTATAATGTATTATAGTAGCTCTCTAGTAGTTTAATTGAACCCTTAAATGAAACAATAAGATTAAATCATACAAAGGGTATAATTTATACATCAAATCATAAATCATTCCTCATAATGAATTTTTTTTGATTTATCTAACTTTTCCATGAAATCTTGAAGTCATAATGCAAATTATTATTGCAGTATAGAGTGTATAAAGAAATATTCTTAAGAAGTAAAACGTATTCTGTATAATATTTATTTGATGGACTAAATAAATTAATAGGATAAAAAATCATGCAATCATGTTTTCTTTGCCATTGAGTCTTTCGTTCCCGCCAATTTTTCCCGCGTTTTTCGCTGTTCGTGATTTCTATTTTTTTCCGCAGAATGTCATTGGAATATTCGCAAATGAGTTTTTGAAGTGACGCCATCGCCATTCGACCGGCAAAAGAAAGAGGTTATGTTTACGTGAACGAGTGCGACGATCAAGCTAAATATTTTCCTCTTTTTTTGAAGTAAATATCGCAATTATTCAAGAACTTTTAAATGATTGTAAGTGCAGAAATGGAGGATTGCAGTATTCGCTACAGAGAAGTTATACCAAATCAGTCTGTGGAGGAGAAATGGAAGGAAATAACATTGACCTTTGGTATGTTTGCGAGATATCGTTTATGCTAATATGTTTTTTATACTAAGAATTTATGTTTTTAGGCGGAACTCAGAGTACACTCCAAGATATCAGGATTGCTGAGAAAGCAGGTGGATTTTGCTATGCGGATAAATCCAATTTGCAGAGCCGCAACAGATATATTTATTGGTATGTAAACATAACCAAAAAAAAAAGTTCTTCCGGATAAAGTGAATTTTCTTTTGTAGGCGTACATCTCACGATATCCTGGAATTGTCTGAAGTGAGTTTAGACTTGGACTTGGTGGACAATAATGTTCGCTATAAATTTTCCGAATCACGCATTTTGGCTGTATCAGTTTGTGAACTAGTGGATTTTATTGTGATTCTCGTGGCAACGGTGGGCAGTGTACACCGACTGTACTACCCACATCCTAACCAATTGCATAAATCCACCGTATTGGATACGAAATGTATGTCAATCTTCAAAGAGGCATCCGTGACACATGCCAGAGATCCACTAACTTTCCACATGATTGGGTCGGCGACATCCACAAATCAGCCCATTGCCCATGCCGCTGCTTGTGGGATGAATGAAGATGGGTCAGAAGCATATTTTGCTTTAGCTAGGCAAAATACCTTAACACTCTTCACAATGAACTGCTCCAATGGGCACACAGTTTCAATGGAGCTCCGGCAGACCAATATGGTGCCGCGAATATTATCCAATTTCACCGGAGTTTTACGTGGCAAAAACAGTTCAAACAACAACTACGTCAACTCTCTCATCTTCTACACAATTGCTGATGTTACCTACCTCTTTGCGCTGTACAGAGACAATTTTCTACGAATGTGGTCTCTAGGCAGTGGACAGTGCGTAGCAACGATAAATTGCCATGAAGATAGCACCGAAACAAAGTTGCAGAATCCCCAAAATAGTACACTACGCTGCGGCAAATCCAACACAATTTGTGCTTTCCTAAGCTACGCTTCCGGGTGTGAATTTGTCATTATTAACGTAGCTCCTGATCCAATTGGTGGATCCAATCATACGCTCAATCTTGTGAATATAATTCTAGCTCCTAGCTACGATTTGATTGAGTATCAGCTAACGGAGAATCGTATTTGGGGGCTTTTCTGCAACTCCGAAGGAGAGTACAAAGTTTCCAGTGTGAGCCTCGTTCCCGGAAGCGGTGTTAACTGGATATCAGCGGCATTGCAACCTCTTCCGGATCGCTTTACTGCACAACAGATTGAGATAACAAAGGACCCACGGCAGGCTTACTGCTCCTACATCTTCCAACCGGGTCGCTTCCAAAAAAGCGTCATCGCCAAGGCACTCGTCATGTTTCGCCGCTCAAATATTCTGCCTGACAACAACTATCCCATAAGCATCCTCAAAGATCGTGTATGCCATGCAGTCGCTACTGATATTGAGAATGAGATTCGTGGTTTGGACTTGCCCGATGAGGAGTACATTGAAATTTGTGTGTACTTCTGGGATAAATTCTACTCATGTTGCGAACAGTATCACATGAAGGCTTGCCAACCAATTGGGCTGATTCCACTGCAACTGGAATCCTTGGACACGGTGTGCATCGTGAAGAAAAATATGTTTTCATTACTTCGACGATGTGAACTACTTGAACATTGCATGCTGTCCGGGAGGCAAGTGGACACCGAAGAAGGTAGTCAACTTCCGCGGGAGCTTGAGGAAAACTCCGCGAAAATGGATGGTCTTGTAAAGTTGGTGGCAATCCTTGCGGAGATTGAGCATCAAATCCCAGATGATGATAAACTGGACATTGATCGACGACTCTATCAGCTTCAGATGCCCATCAATATTGTCTACAATCTCGTGAGGGAAATGCTTGCTGGGGAATATGACAAAACTCCCCTAACACGTGCCTTCCTCACACAAATTCGCCAACAAGCGCTCAATATTAAAGACGTCCCTGAAGCCATGCACGCACTACTTGAAGCACTTCGATTGGATTTTGCACCTCAGGATGAAATGTCGAGATATTCGGGGCAGAATGAGCACATAAAGAACCTCTTTGCCAGCCAATTTGGCATTTCCATTGTGGCTGAATCCCTTGAGCAAATCGCTACAATTCGATATGTTTTGTGCCGAAATCTCCTTATTCTTCAGCACATTTTCATCGACACCAACGCCCTGCCGAGTGATGTCCTCGAAAATGTTCGATCGCACCAGATGCCGGAAACGGAAGTTTTTGTACAAGCCTACTTTGTAATTGTGTGGATTTGCAAAAGTTCAGCTGATCCCGGATACGTGAATAGTGCTCTCGATAGTAGCATCAGTCGTCTCAACAGCCTCCAACTGTCTGATGCGCGGCAATTTATGCTCAAAACAACCGAACCCTGTTCCCTCCTGGAGCTCTTTCTCAAGAATAGGGGATGGCATATGATGCTGCAGCATTACATGTCGGGAAATTTTCGAACACCCATAAATGAGTCGCAGACAGAGGTGAGTAAAAGAAAATCTATTTTGCTTTCATTTTAACTTTAGTTAAATTTTTTATCTCTTGCAGACAACTCTGCTTTCATTGGCAACGATTGTGGGTCAATTAGTTTGGCCAGTGTCGGGAAATTTTGCATTCGGTGCGTGGTTAATTGGTAGCTGCCAACAAATTCATATTCAGGACTATGTGCGACTTCTAAATGGCTGGTGTGAGTGGAACAACTGCTCAAGGCAATTTATCCTGGCTGTTTCAATGCTGGACAGTGGAGAGGTGGAGAAGGCATATGATCTCTTCATACAGGCATCACGTGGTGTCTACACGGAGCCCTTCCTTATGGAGAAGATCATTGGGCAAGATATGGAAGGAGAACTGACCACGGGTGAAGCGATTGTTATGTATTACCTGAAGGTAATTCGTCTTTTTGAGCAGTACAATGCCCTACAGTGCGTCATACGACTTGCACAGAGTGCCATTCAACTCTTGGTGCCAAAACATCCGCAACTGGCCATGTTCCAATCGATCATGTTCACCAATCATTTGGCTCTCGATCACTACGAGGAAGCTTACCATTCACTCATTTCCAATGTAGAGCCTTCCCGCCGAAAGGACTACCTGAGAGAGTTGGTGATGTGTTTATTTCAGAAGAAGCGCCTGGATTTGCTAATGCGATTCCCATACATTGGGCTACAGGATGAATTGGAGAGTATTATAGAGACAAGGGCACGATCAATGCCAATTGAGGACAATATTCACTACAACTTCCTCTATGCCTTCTTCATTACAAAGGATAATATGCGTAAGGCTGCAGCAGTTATGTATGAGCAGGCAATGAGATTTGGGTACGAAAGTAATTCTCTCGATGCCATGCAGTATCGCTACGATTGCCTTCTAGCGTGCGTAAATGCCCTACATTTGGTTGATAAACAATACGCATGGATTGCAAAGCCAGTTAGTAGCAAAGAGGATGGGTGTCTTGTGGATAAGGTGGTTGTACTCGAGATTGAAGATATTCGACGGGAATTACACTACATCGAGGCATCGATCATTCTATCCAGACATCGACGCGAATTGAGTTCAGTCCTCAAGGTGGGTGCTGATGAATTAGTTGCCCTACTGTCAACATCTCGACTCTTCACTGCTGCCATCAAGCTTGCAAGAACGTATAAAATCACACCGACAGTTGTTGTGGAGAATCTCGCATCAGCATGCGTACATGCTTCTTCGGAACAGAGCAATGAAGTGTGGCAGTGGCTACAGGAGAATGATCTTGCGGATTTACCACTAAAGAACTCTCCCGTTGCCGTAGCGTGGAATCTTTTGGAGAAGCTTGTCATGGAGAATGAGGTGACTGGAACGACAATCATTCGACGATGCGTTGCAAAGAGAATTCTCCATCTTGGAACATTTCTGCCCTACTGGCTATTCCTTTCGTACAAGAAAGCAAATCCAAGTGAACTTCTGCATCTCTTTATTGTCCATGGACATCTTGTGGAAGCAACGGACTTTGCCACATCATACCTCGCTGCTATGCTGGGAAATAATTATGAGGCATTTGGCCTGAGGAATTCCCTTCTACCCAATGAGGCAGCTCTGTGTCTCCCTGTACACGATCTTGATCTCCTACTACACGCCCTCAAGTTGAATTTTGACTACGACACCGCATACGAGGAAGCCCATAAGAAGTTGACTGATTGTGTTGATGAATACCTCACGGCAGTGGACAAGGTGTCCGTGAGTAAAGTTCAGTACGAACTGCAAAAATGCTAATTTTCTCTCAATTTCAATTGGAAACATTTAATAAATATTTTTCATTGTCAATTTCATGAGAAATTCAGTAAATTGTGTTCCATCTCAAAGGAATCGACAAGATCCACATGTAGAGTCTTAATGGCACGCTCGTAGATGCGCGAAATGTTCTTGGGTGTATCCTGGGTCTTTTCGAATTTTATATACTCAATCCACACGTTTATGTTGCTCTCCCCGAAGAAATGAGTAGCATTCTCGTGGCACTTTCGCCATCTCTCAACGTTCGGTTCAACCTATGTGAAAGAATAGTTTAAAATTTGTAATTTAGACATAATATTTATCTTAGTTTTTTTTTTAGTAATGTACCTGTGTTGACTCAAGCTGTGCCATTTTTTCATGAATCTCCAAGCAGGGAGTTGAATTTTGAACCAAATCATCGTACTTCTCCCTGGCAGCGTGAATATCCTTTCTTAGAGCAACATATTCAATATATTGTGCCTTTAGGCGAGTACTGACACTCGGTGGCTGCAGGATGGCCTCATTGAAGACCTCTTCTACGCGATTTGGAAGATCCGGACGCACCTGGTAGTAGCGAATGATCAATTGCCACAGTGGGTATGAATCACCACCGAGTTTCTTAACACCCTGCCTAAAAACTTCATAGAGACTCTGCTCTGATTCATTTTGAATATAAAAACGCATCCACATTTCCCACAATCTCACGGATTTTTCATGAGTTTTTGTCGCCTTGTCGAAAACTTCCAAAATATTCTCCAATTGGGAATTGGACTTAATGAGTTCTTCGATGTAGTAGATGTAGTGCTGTTCGGAAAGAAATCCCGCCTCATAGGCGCCTTTTAGGGCCATCTGTAGGGTTTGTTTCTTAAGAGCGGCGAGAATTGTGGGTTCTTGACGTTCTTGATTGATTTCCATCATTGTATTTATGAAGTAAAGCCACATTTTCTCAGTTTTAAGAATCTTTGTGGCTTCATTGTAGACTTCTATGCAACTTTTGAGTTTTTTCTTGCATGCTGCAATTGAAGATTCTTCCGAAGAACTACTTCCATCATCTTCCTTATCATCAATGCTACTTTCCATGTGCAGACCCATCAATTCACGTCGGGCTAGAGTGTGCCACATTAACTCTTCAAGGGGAAATTCATTCTGCATGTGCTGCAACACGGTGTTCATTAAATCTTTAGCACAACTAAACTCTGTGACGATTTCCAGGATATTCACGAGATATTCAATGCTGTGAATCTTTTTACGGGAATTTTCATAGATGATACTAGCTTGCTCGAGAATGTGCTTCCTCTGAGCTGCCCCATTCTCAGTTTGCACGTCTACTTTGTCAGCTTCGAGGAGTTTCATTTTGAGGAATTTGGAATAGAGCATACAGCTGTCGGGATGCCTCTGTAGGCCACCAAGCATAAAATGTTTAACTCTCTCCATATTCTGCGTCTGTTCATACTCCCAAACAACTGCTCGTAGCCACACATCCGGCTTATCTCCGTGCAGTTGGATCATACGATCCAGGATAGTGGATGCTTCATTCATGAATTTGAATGCTTTGACAAACTTAAGAAACTCCTCCCATATTCTTATGTTCTGTGGGAATCTTTCAGTCACCTGATGATAAAGGTTTTTAATGCGCATTGAAATTGGGCGATCTATGCTACCCTTCATATCCTGAATGTTTCTCGTCTTCCGGCGTTTCTGAATCAAACTTAATAAATCGCGCTCATACTTGATGAATTCCAAGTAATCTCGCATGGATTTAGTCTGACGAACTAGCTTGAGGTTCAGGGAGTCCCTCTTTCTTATAATTTCCCTGAAATTATTGCAATTTTATTAAAATAAAATAAAATAGGATTAAGAAATACTAAAACTAACCTTATTTCAGCATCATTGAACAAATCAATCCTTTTCATTTGTTCATACTCCGGAAGGGTTTTCTCCTTTCTATACTCAACAAGTTCAGCCATTTCTGGTTACAAAGAAATTTCTGCTTTTTTTGTAAAGAAAATCCCAAAGAAATTATGAAAACCAGGAAAGGAAACAAAAATATTTATAACCATGCGTTACCATGAAAATACATAATCCATCAAAAAAATTCTCCAAAAAAAACTCGGCATGTGAATTTCGAAACTAGGAATGTCATATGACAGTTCTCTGGAAGAATTCCAGCGGAATTCCTCAGAATTTTACCACGCATTCTCCGCCTTTTAATATCCTAATCAAGGACATTAATTTGTAAGGATATTACTTCAAAGTTAGCTCTATAGATAGAAGGATTCTTACTTTGAATCATCGATTTTTCTTTTTTTCCTCGATTTTCTTCAAATCTCCATTGCTCTTGATTAAAAAAAATAAGCGCAAGCCGGAATGCTTTTGAGAACAAACTTAGCAAATTACAATTCAAACGGATCGTGGACAGTTGGATCTAATTCCAAATCATGTGGCCCCACGGGGGAGCAGGTAGTCCAATTTGCCAAGTCGATTGTGTGCAGTTCTCTCAAAGGAAAATACGATAAGAAAATATTCTACGATCTCGATGAATCAGAAGATGTGCAAAATCCACCCACCTGGACAGATCCCATTATTTCCACATGCTTCTCTCCGGTATGTAAACTCATTATGCTTACTCAGAAATTATCTTTAATGATTTTATGGATTTTATGCTTAATTTTAGAGAAAATTTGGTACACTCTGGGATAGAGCACCATCCGCTTTCGAAGAAATCTCATCAAAGGACGAAAATTTTATTCCTGTTCAGGACTTTTTTGTAATTGAACTGGATAATTGTGTTATTCCCAGGCAAATAACAATTGATCAAGTCGTTAGCCCGGGAGCAGTAACCAAAATATGGCTATACAACATTGCTGAACTATGCTGGCATTTAATTTGGAGCAAACGGCCCACGGGAGACATAAAGAAATCCCGACTTTTGTGCGTTAATCTCAAAGATCAAATTGCCTTTGGTACAAAATTCCTACGTGTTGAAATGAATCAATCTAAGCTGAAGAATCACACACAAATTGGAATGATTGAGGTATATGGAGAGAAATTCGTACTCGGTTGCAGCCTCAAGGCTGTCAGCATGAAACTTGATCACAGGAAACAGTCCACATTGAAAGCCTTGCGAAAGGAATATGAAAGATTTAATAAGAAAACCGTCCCAACTGAAGACTACGATGGACTCGATGCCGCCCTAAAGCTAACTAATCCTGAAAGATTTGTCTTCCACGACTTACAGGAGCAACAAGGGAATACTACATTGAATTTGCTAGACTTTCCAGTAAGTTCTCTATATGCTTATTAGAAGAATTTGAAGGATGAAAAATGAATTATTTTATTTTATTTTTTCAGTATGAATTACAGACGAAAATATTCTCCTATGTGGATGTAAAGACGCTCTTTGTGCTATCTTGTGTCAGCAAAAGAATGTACAATTTGGTAACTGATCCCATCATTTACAGAGAGATTAATTTAAAGATGTACTGGCACATGGTGAATGATGAATTCCTGCTGAAGCTATCCAGGAGAGCTACAAAAATACGCAAATTAGATATTTCTTGGTGTGGATGGCACAATTCAGTCTCACCGTCCGTCTTTATGTACTTTGTACGACGATGCTGCCAAAAGGTTACACATCTTCAGATAAATTCTTGTGTCTTTTTCACAATTGAGTGCTTTCACGTGGTAGCAAATGTTTGTGAAGAATTGCGTGAACTCTCTCTCCATGGCTATGGAAAGACATTCAGCAAGGAGAAGAATATTTCATTCTCAGCTGTAAAGCATCTGCAAAAGATAGATTTCTATCGAACACAAATTCATGAGAGTGTTCTTGATAGAATTTTCAATGGGAGTGGTAACAGCCTTCGACATCTTGGTCTTGCTGGTGGTTTTGTCTACAACCTGGATCGCATTTGCCGCCAAATTGGAAAATATAACCAGGACATTGTTTCGATTGACTTCTATCAGTCACGCTACCTCTCACACATTGGATTGATTGCACTGTCGCATTGCCATAAACTCCAAGAGGTTGATTTTGGCTGGTCAATTGACTACATGAACTACGACAAATGCTTACCAACTGCATACTTCCGTGAAGTATGGGATACGTTCTTTAGGAGTAATTGCAATCTCCGAAAAATATTCCTAGCTGGAACACCAAAATTCGATGAAGACATCGTGGAGAGCATGATGAAGCACTGTCCTAGCCTAGAACAGATTGACCTCAAAAACATTCAGGGTTTCTCTTCTGATCTCTTTCCAAAACTCCGAGCCAATTTCACTTATTTGCAATATTTCTCCATAAGTATTTGTGATCCAACACTCAGCACACCTCCTGACAATACTGAAACCCCCATCAATGGTCATCATCCACAGCGTTACAATGTAGGTATTTTGATACATTTTCGATTTCTTTTAAAAATTTAATTCTGTAATTTTATGCCTCTTTCAGAATCTCCCTAGTAATTACATCACTGTTGCCAGGCATTTTAAGCCAAAGACGTTGTAAAATTTGTTAAAAGTACAAACAATAAGGTACCTAAAGCCTGCACTTTGTTACGCTTATGAGTTTATGAAAACATATTGCTTTTATTGAATATCCTCAATGTATGTATAAAAAATAAAATTGTGTTCAATTGTTTGATCTTTTATTCTACATACTATTAATTTGTGTAACAACACACACATAACCATTTGTCCCATTACTGGGGTTGGCTTCTCACACAAATTTTTGGCTTGATTTTTAATGACCGGCTGCCGACCTGACGTCAACCTCAAAGAGGAATTTTGTTGCATTGTGACTTTGTGTTAGGAATATTCCTCATTCATAAGTTTTTATCGCAAGCAACGGTGCAGACTGCAGAGCAGTCAATATCAGTTCAAGAGTTGCCTCTCCTTGTAATATTGCACTGGTGGGAACGAGTGGGGATATTCCTGACCGGATGTGATTTTTTTCATATCTGCATTACAGCCTATCGAACACCACCGAGTCTCGAACCCACCGACCCTCTCAGGGACACTGGGACAAAAGGACACTGGGACCGTCTGCTTTGCCACTGCTCTACTGGGCCGATCTCAAGTAAATGATCTCTTGAAATGACTTTACTTTTTTAAAATCTTTTTTTTTATTTAATAAAAGCGAAGATTTTCCGATCATGAATGTAGTATGAACAAATAGGAGATCTCTATTTAACTATTATTATAATTTTTTATTCATCTATCTGAAATGGTTTATTTAGTTAGTTTTAATGATAAACTACTTTGTGACGTAGACTGCTGCGGATGAGGTATGGGATGTTGCAGTCCTTTCTTCTTCAAGTATGCCTTATTGACGATGGTTCCTGATGGAGGAAGGAGGTGAATTTTATCTGGATGCTTGTGCTTCATATGTCTCTTCAAAAGGTTATTGCAGGTGTACGTCCTGTCGCACACAGAACACGCATAATGACGTGCTCCGGTGTGTCCTTCCAAGTGCTTAAAGTATGTCTTTTTCGTTTTGAGCATCTTCCCGCATACTTTGCATTCAACCCCACTTTTGTGGACATTCTTGTGATCATTAAAGGATGACCTAGTTCGGAAATTCTTGCCGCATATCTCACATTGATACCCTTTGTGTTCAGCTGTATGGAATTCAAGAATGTGGGTTCGCATATCCTTGATTTGATAGAAACTCTTGCCGCAGTGTTGGCATGTACAGTATGGCTTCTTCAGGTGAACTCTGTAGATGTGGGTACGCCGCGATAGCCAGTGAATGAACTTTTGATCGCACTGATCACACTTGTATCGTGCTGTGTTGTTGTGCTTGTCCATGTGCATGAGGAATCCTTGACGATTGGTCAAAGTTTTCCCACATCTCTCGCATGTGAATGCTGCCTTTTGTTTTTCCTGCTTTGTCTTTGCATCCACAACCGCAGGATTCTTAGGTCTTCGATTTATCTGTGGTACTGCAGGTACTTTATAGTAAATTGGGGTCATTAACTTGATTTCCTTGATGATTTGGGGTTCATACGACATGCATTTGTGACGGCAAAATTGCTCAAACTTCTCATGAATCACCCGACACACTTTACAGCGGAACTTTTTTCGGCGTTCTTTAGACTTGATATCTTTCTCTGTTTTAATCTTCTCCACACCATCTGATAAACTTCCTGCAACGGCTTCTGTAGCGATAGGGGTAGTAATGTTCCCCTTATCCATTGGGGGATTCTGCTGAGTCGCCCCATCAGTCGTAGATTTTTCTGGTTCAATCAATTTACTAATTTTTGCACCAGCAATCAAACACTTTAAGCGAAATTGGTAGGCTTCGAGCATCTCTATCTCGCATGATGAACAAATTCGTGGTGAGTACTTTTCCGAAGGAATAATCTTCTTGCCAACAGTCTCGCAATAAATTGTTAAGTAGGGGATGTCGTTGTAGCAAGTTTCCGTCATATTTTTAAAGTTTCTCTCAACTTTTGCTAAACAAATCCAACACAATTGGCTATACTGCATTGTCTCCTCCTGTTTAGTATCCTTAGAAATCGATTTAGTATCGGATTTTAGAGACATTTTCAGCAAGTTTTTTTCACTACGAAATGTGCGAGAGGTGCGAAATCAACAAAACATTGTTTTCGAAAATTTCGAACTTCCCAAACTTCCTCAAACCTGACCCAATAAAAAATTCGTCGTACTTTTTTTTCAATTTTTACTATATCTTCAATTCATAAAATTTTACATTTTTTTGCCAATGAAATGAAATTAATCATCCATATCGTCGAGATCGATCATTTCAATGGCATTATGCAATTCTGTTTTACTGAATTGTGCTTCAGATTGCTCGGAAAATGATCCTGTGGGTTGTATATGATTCTTTTTCAAAAACTCCTGATTGACGATGGTTCCTTTTTCGGGAATAAGATGAATTTGATCAGGATGAACCTTCTTCACGTGCCTCTTCATAGCGATATTCCGGACGAAACGCATATCGCAAACTGGGCAGACGTAGTTGAGTGTTTTAGAATGAATATCCATATGCTTAGCATAAGTTTTTTGAGTTTTAAGCTTCTTTCCGCAAATCTCGCATGTAACTGCACCTTTATGGACGTTCTGATGATCATAGAAGGAGCCCTTTGACTTGAAATTCTTTCCACATTTATCGCATTGATACGCCTTGTTTTCCTTTGTTTGTTTATCCTTTATCAATTGACTTCCCGATGAAGATGAATGCTCGGGATGATGCTCCTGAATGTGAGTTTTCATGTATTTAACTTGATAGAATCCTTTTCCACAGTGTGGGCAGGTGCAAAGGGGCTTCTGCAAGTGGATCTTATACATATGCGTACGACGAGATCTCCAATGCTGGAATTTCTTTCCACATTCATCACAATCGTATCTCGCTGTATTATTGTGGAGGTCCATATGTAAGAGAAATCCTCGTCGACTTATAAAGACTTTTTTGCATTTTTCACAAGTATATTCCTCTTTTATGTCTTTCTCTTTCTTCGGAATATTATCTTGTACATTTTCCAAGGGCCTTTTCTTACGATTTATGTAAACCGCCTTGATTTCTTTAAGAATTTGGACTTCATAGGACATACACTTGTGATATTGGAAGTTTTGTAATTCCTCAAAAATCACACGACATACTTTGCAGCGAAACTTTTTACGACGTTCCTTGATTTCGACACCTGCTTCCCTTTTAATTTTTCTAATATTCTCCGAGCAGCTTTGGGCATCCTTTTCTATACCACTGGAGCCGTGGTCTATTTGGGGTGCTGTAGAAGAACCCTTTTTATGACTCTGGATCATCATATATTGCATCTTAGCTATTTCTGCTGAAGTGCTTCCATGTTCGAACAATTTACATATTTTTTTCTCAATATCCTGACATCTCTTGCGGAATTTATATGCTTCCAGCATCTCCATTTCACATGATGGACAAATTCGTGGTGAGTACTCTTCAAAAGGAACAATCTTCTTGCCAACAGTTTCGTAGTAAATTGTTAAATAAGGGACATCGCTGCAGAAAGCCTGTGTCATATTCTTTAGGTCTTCATCAGTTATTGTTAAACAAATCCAACATAATTGATTATACGGCATTGTATCCTTCAGTTTGGTATCCTTGGAAGTCGGTTAAAGATCAGATTTTAGATAATTATTACTATAACTAGACAAATTTTCTGCAAAACAACTTTTTGACAACGACATCAACAATGATTTCGAACTTCATTGTCACCCATTAAAAAATTCTTCTCATGGGATTTTTATTCAATGAGAAAGAAATTGTTTATAGCTTGTACATAATTTTTAATCAAGAATATTTTTTTTTCATATTCATCTGGTGTTATCGACAACAATCATCTCAATTGGATTATCTCCATCCTTATGTTGTGAATGCTCTATGGGTGGAATTCTATATCTATTCAGATATTCCTGGTTGACGACGGTTCCTTTTTCTGGTATGAGATGTACTTTATCAGGATGAGCCCGCTTCACGTGCCTCTTCATAGCGATATTCCGGACGAAACGCATATCGCAAACTGGGCAGACGTAGTTCAGTGTATTTGAATGAATATCCATATGCTTAGCATAGGTCTTTTGATTTTTGAGTATTTTCCCGCAAACCTCACATGCAATCGTACTTTTGTGGACATTCTGATGATCCATAAAAGAGCCTTTAGTTTTGAAATTTTTCCCACATACATCGCATTGATATCCATTGTGTTCATCTGTATGATGTTCCGCAATGTGATTTTTCATGGGTTTAATTTGGTAGAATCCCTTTCCACAGTGCGGACATGAGCAGAAGGGCTTCTTCAGGTGAACTCTGTAGATATGCGTACGGCGAGATTGCCAATGTTGGAATTTCTTCCCACACTGATCACAATCGTATCTTGCTGTATTATTGTGAAGGTCCATGTGCAAGAGAAATCCTCGTCGACTTTTAAAGACTTTTTTGCATTTTTCGCAAATATACTCTTCCTTTTTCTCCTGATATCTTTTTCTCTTCGGAGGCATAGGAATATCCTCGGGAATATCATCTTCCTGGTCTTCCTTAATCTCTTCAATCTCCGGAACCTTTTCCTCTACTTCCTTTACTTTCTCTGTTTTTTTCTCCACTTTCTCTATCTTCTCCTTATTCTTTTGTTTTGCATTACGATAAATCGCCTTGATTTCCTTGATTATTTTAACGTCGCAGCACATACATTTGTGATATTTGAAGTGTTCTAGGTTTTCAAAAATCACACGACATACTTTGCAGCGGAATTTTTTGCGACGTTCCTTGAAAACTTCTTCTGTTTTTATATTTTCACCATTCTCAGGGCTTTGGGCATCTCTCTCAGGTGGACTCGGTGGATTGGAGTCATTGTCCAGAGGATTTACTTCATTCAAATTATTTTCAGGACTCTGTGTTTGGGGCTCTGTCTCCTCAATCAGATACTGTATCTCAGTTGTAACTTCCGTGCTTTCTTCCATTGGTTCTGGCTCAAACAATTTACTGATTTTCTTGTCTGCTTCAAGACATTTTTTGCGGAATTTATACGCCTCAAGCATCTCCATTTCACACAAAGAACAAATTTGAGGTGAGAATTTCTCGAAAGAACTAATATTTTTGCCAATAGTTTCGTGGTAAATTGTTAAATAAGAGATCTTATTGAAAAAAGCCTCCGTCATATTTATGAAACTATTTTCTGCAGGTAATAAACAGATTCGACACAAATTGGAAAATTGCACCGTATCCTCCAAATCCTCTGGATTATTTGCCGGTAATTCAGTTGATTCAGCTTTGACAAGAGACATTTTTTTTTTCAAGTTTTCTAAATAAGAAAATTGAACCACATCCAAACAAAAACAACTGGGTGGATTGCCCCTTTAAAAAATCTTGTGTAATGTGATTTTTTAGTGGGGCCTATGGTAAAAACTCGAAGTTCGAAAAATCAACATTTCTTTAATGGCGGATAATTGTTTTTATTATTAAGTGAACAACAAAAATAGTGCTTAAATCCAAGCAAAATGTCTCTAACTGATGCTGAATTGGCTCTCAAAAAGGCCGTACTGGAGGACACAATGCAATACACTCAATTGTGTAGAATTTGTTTGGTAACAGCTGAGAGAAACTTCAAAAATATGACGCGGGCTTGTTACAATGAAATACCCTATTTTACAATTTACTACGAGACTGTTGGCAAGAAGATTATTCCCTTTGGGAAGTTCTCACCACGGATTTGTTCTTCGTGTGAAATTGAAATGCTGGAGGCGTACAAATTTCGCAAGAAATGCCTGTTCACGGACGAGAAGATAAGCAAATTGATTGAACCAGAGAAACCTCCGGAAGAAACTACTCCTCAATTGCAATTTTTCATTGAACCGGGATCCCGGCCATCGATTAAGACGGAAAATCAGCCAATTGATGTGGATGCACTTGGAAGCTGTTCTGAGGGGATTGCACGCAATTCATCAGATAATGCGGACAAAATGAAATTAGAAGGAGATTCCAAACCCAAAGCTCGTCGTAAGAAGTTCCGCTGCAAAGTATGCCGTGTAATTTTTGAGGAATTCGAGCTTTTCCGTGTTCACAAATGCATGTCATGTGAGCCCAAGATAATCAAGGATATGAGGGCGATTTACACGACGAAGAAAAAGGAAGCCGAGAAGAATAAAGGGCTCAACATTTCGATGGAAGTGAAGAAGAAGCGACACAGAAAAAAGGAAGAGTATACATGTGAGAGATGCGGTAAAGTCTGTACCAATCGCCAGGGATTCCTTCTGCATATGGACAAGCACAATAACACAGCAAGATACGATTGTGATCAATGCGACAAAAAGTTCCGGCATTGGCAATCTCGTCGGACACATATCTACAGAGTTCACCTGAAGAAGCCATTCTGCTCATGCCCACACTGCGGGAAGAGTTTCTATCAAATTAAATACATGAAAACCCACATCCAGGAGAATCACTCGGAAGAACACCGGGGCTACCAATGTGAGAAATGTGGCAAGAATTTCCAAACAAAAGCAGCTTTCACGGATCATCAGAATAACCATAAGGCGGCCGTTGAGTGCAAAATCTGCGGAAAGATGCTTAAAACACGGAAAACTTACTTTAGGCACTTGGAGACACACACCGGCGAGCGCAACTACGTCTGCCCCGTATGTGATAAGCGCTACACCTGCAATTTTACCATGAAGAAGCACGTTAAACGCACTCATCCGGATCACGTTCATCTCCTACCCCCAGAAGGCACCATTGTGAATAAGAGATACTTGAGGAAGTTCGGAATGGAACCCGATCCAGCTGAACAGTCTGAGGCACAATTCAATGAACTAGATAATCCCATTGAAATTGGCGAGTAGGAATTATTATTGTAAAGGAGAATTCACGTATATTAGATACTTTAATGCTTAATCTGTTGGCTAGATTGATTTCATATATAGCGTAGATTAAGTATGTACTGTATATAAAATAGATTAAGGACTTTCACAATGCAAAATATATGTCCAATCTTTAAAACAAATTAATGCAGAATAAAATTTAAAAAGAAAAGTAATGAATTTGAAAATTCTTTGGAAAATGGTAAAATTATTCCGTGGCAAGGAGAATTTTTTTTACTGGGATTCGAACTTCGAAATGTAAAATTTTTTGTAGGGTTGAATAGGCCGGCTCGCGGTTTGTTGTGTTTTGTTCTTGCACAAAGTGCCGGTTCGTTCTTTTTCTCCGATAAAAACTGCAAGTTTGTTTAAAGAAAGTGGAGTAAATGTGGTGGATTTGTTAAATTTTGCAAATCTGGATGAATTATGTGAGATTATGATCACCGCTTCTGAGCCTCTGGTAAGAAAATGTTTACTTGGAAAAAAAGTTTGGTTATGTGAAATCTTTATTGTTTCATCGCATCAGGAATATATTCCGCGGGGACGTCAGGCGGTGGAGACACATCCTGGTCCCTCTATGGTACACCAAAGCAGCAATGTACCACCGGGAGAAAATTTGCTGCTGCATCGCTTGCAAAACTTTAGTATATCCTCGGATGAATCGTCATCTGAATTTTGGCACCTTGAAGAGGTATTTGAGGAGTCTCATAGTGGGAGAGAAGCGGAATTTGAGGAGTATGAGGGTATTTCGAATTTAAATTTTCTGCATACGTTTCGTGCCAATTCCGAGGATGAGTTGTACGTGAAGGGAAACACCGCAATTTGGAGTCAAGGCCTACAGGGTGATGATGATCAAGTAGCTCCAAGAGTTTGCTTCACCTGTGACACTCCCATCAAGTTTGCCTTCTTCTGCACCCCTTCTTTCATGGTATCCGATGATGGTGCCAATGAAGGTGACAGTGGAATTGCCAACAAGAAAGATAAGCATCGTGGGATATGTCTCATAGATTCGACGAGCCTTCGTGTCTATCGGAATGATGGGGAAGATTTCGTTTGTGCCCTGGAATTTCAAGTATCAAATGTATGGCTCACCGATATAGGGATTCTCCTGGAGAAGGAAGCATCTGACATGTTGATTGAAGCAGATACTCTCTTACCGATGCCTCGTGTATTTTCCCTCACCCATCCCTTGGATGAGATGAGTCCCGTTCTCATAAAGAGCTTCACGGGTTGCATTAGCTATCTCACTGAGATGGATTACAAATTGGTCAGCACAGATCCATTGAATAATATTATTTTGATGTTTGATCATAAGCTCGGTAAGCATTTTGTGTGTAGCTTGAGGAAGACCACGACGGATGAAGTTGACGCAGTTGCCGGACAGACGTTAAATAGTACAATGAATAGCCCCCTATTCCCAGGGTCACACTACCAAACGGGGCAACAGGGATCTCTGTACAAATCAGCAGCTCTCTATACAACAAAAATGCACCAAAGTCACCTTCATCCCAACATGGACACGACTTTTTGGTCTCTCAGCAATAGACCGTCAGGATCACCCGTAAGTTGGACATCATTGAGTCATACATCGCAAGCTATGCGCTCATCCCAGTCGCCACTGACTCGACTTCAAAACTCCATTGGGCAATCTTCTTCTTCGACAATTAGTGTGAGAAAACTAGGGCAGGCTCAACCTTCAAAGCCAATCATCCCTGAGTACACACTCGTCCATCTCTGGAATGAGCCAATTAATGCCAGGACTGAATTTATTGAATGCGCCTCCAAAGGATTCCTTCATACTGATCTCGTTGGGCAACTGTATCTGTGCTACCTCCTGCCGCGGAATGCAAAATTAATTTTGGTTCCGATTGTTAAGACAAAGGAATCTGAGTTTCATTTCTTTGGGAAAACCACAGCCATAGAGGCTAAGGATGCCGAAGTGCTCAACAGGATGAACATGATAACCATCCTTGCACCCTGTGGCACTATTATGCTGTACTCTGGAGTAGTACACGTGGGAAAAGTTCACGTTGGTGGCGTTCTCTCGAGTTTTGCTCTCATCGATCGGTTGGGCTCGATGAATTTTCCACGACGGAGCAGCTTACTGCCCACTGCTCCGCCAGAGTCTCAAATTGAAGATGATCTCAATATGTTTTCACCCGTGCATCCCCTTGCACCTGCAAATACAGCCAAAACATCATCAGCTAACATTTGCATCGGTGTTCGCGACTCAACGGGAAATCGTTTGAATTTGGTGTACGCCGGAGGGAAGTTGTTTCGCATAACATTGCCCCAATTATGCGAAAATACTCTCGTAGCTCGCTGTCTCCTGGCACTACGGCAGGTTCTGCACAGTGATTTAGCTCTGAAAGTCATGGTTAAATGGTATGGCATCAAAAATGCCCCTGGAACAACAAATATTACTCCAAATAAGGAATGGACAATGTTCAAGCACCTTCTGCTGGAGATGCTTGGGCGTTCATCCAGTAGCCCAGATGCATCATCCAGTTCCCAATCAAATATGTCATCGGAAGAACCGAAGAAGCGCCGAAAGAATGATAATTCAACTGGTTCCGATTCTGATTGGGAGTATCTTCTTCATGTCCGCAGAGAAAATGCATTTGTGTCCCATGGAGTTAATAATTTGGGTGAAAGTGTCGATGTTGCCCCAATGAAGAATGACACCACTGCTCTTCTTTTCTCCCAAATTCCCGTGATACTCTTCACATTGCACATGCTCTATGAAGATTTAAAGTTGAGTACAGCAACTCAGCAATACCTTCAGCCCTTGGCGGAATTTCTCTATCAATTGGCCATGGATTTGAATTTAGATCAGTACTGTCTTCACTACTATTTGGATTTCCCATATTTGGCACAAAAAATCTCAACGAGCTACCTCACAGAGACAGACTTGACCAGTCTACAGAACCTCAACTTGATCATATCGACAACCATACCCCGTATTTATCGTAATGTGTATGATACAGTTAAAATGGACAAAGATCAAGAGATGGATAAGTTGGAATCATATCCGTATATTGCACGGGTGAATGGGATGTCGAGAAAAATTGTCAAAGCAATCACATACTTCCATCTTGGGGAGAATGCAGGAAAGAAGTGTGTGAAGGAATATATTCTAGCAACGGGAAAAGTCGTGGCAGATGAAGAAATTGTCTCACTCAGTAGTAAGATGAGGATAACACGGGAACAAATTGCCCAGCTACCACCAGCTATTAATTTCGTAATAGTGCAATTTATTGAAAAATATAAATCTAATCCACCTGTTGGGTCTGATATTGATACATACAGACTTATCCTTCGATCCGATCTCGTATCACATGCATCCTACGGGAAGGAGAATAGGAGAATTGCAAATACAAAAAAGTACGGCAATGAGCACTCACTAACACCACGTGTAGCCCCTAATCCATCCCTCAATGGTAAGAGCAGCAATGGTGTTGAGGAAGACGGTATGGAGGAGATTGATTCGAAACTCTTCTGTCTGCGCTTTCCTGATGATCTTCGTATCCATGAGGTATGTCAAAGAATCACCAACAGATTTCACTTCAAAGATAGTTTAATCTAACTTTTCCCCTTTAGGTACGTCGTTTGCTGAATAGCGCAAATCCAGTTACAATTGATATCATCCAAGGACCCAATGTGACCGATCATGATTTCATCGAAGAGAAAGAGAAGCAACTCTTTGCAATTTGTACGCGTACAATGGCTCTACCTGTTGGACGTGGTATGTTTACGTTGCGTACTACAAGCCCCACATCAACGGAATCCCTGCCAATTCCGAAGCTCTGTTTGACGGGTAAGGAAGTCCTCAAGGGGGCAACAATTGAATTGCAGCAGATCGAGGTACCGCCAAATATGAATTGTTGGCCACTCTTTCACAATGGCGTTGCTGCTGGTATGAGAATCTCACCACAAGCTAAAGATATCGATTCCACGTGGATTGTGTACAATAAGCCAAAGGGATCATCGGATGTTTCAATTGAGCACGCCGGTCTGCTAATGGCTCTAGGGCTCAATGGTCACCTCAAAAGTCTCTCCTTTATGAGTATCTACGATTACCTCCTAAAATGCGATGAAATGACAAGTATTGGTCTACTTCTGGGGATTTCAGTAGCTAACAGGAAAACAATGAATATGACAATTACAAAGCTCCTGAGTGTGCACATTGAGGCACTCCTGCCACCCACGGCATTAGAGCTAGATATACAGCAGAACATCCAAGTGGCCACACTAATGGGTGTTGGGCTTGTATTTGAGGGTACATCAAAGCGACATATGGCGGAAATTCTTCTTCAGGAAATTGGACGGCCACCTGGACCAGAGATGGAGAATTGCGTCGAGCGGGAATCGTACGCACTTACGGCCGGTTTGGCTTTGGGTCTCGTAACTCTGGGTCAGGGTGAAACCCCCATTGGGCTGCGAGATCTCAAACTTCCCGACACACTGCACTACTACATGATTGGCGGGAATAGGAGAGCACTTACAGGGGCTCAGCGTGAAAAGTACAAATTGCCATCATTCCAAATTCGCGAAGGAGACACGGTGAATATTGATGTTACTGCACCGGGGGCTACCCTAGCACTGGGTCTGATGTTCCTTCAGACAGGCAATCAAGCTGTGGCCAATTGGATGATGCCACCAGACACAAAGTACTTGCTGGACTTTGTACGACCGGATTTGCTAATGTTGCGAATGATTTCACGTGGATTGATAATGTGGCATACGGTTGAGCCAACACAAGAGTGGCTGGATCAGCAATTTCCGCCTTCGTTGAAGTTCGACCTAAAACGCGGTCCTGACTTGGAATATGGTGTTGATATTGATCACGAAGCCCACTGTCAGGCGTACTGTAACATTATCACAGGAGCAGCCTTCTGCATGGGACTTCGGTATGCTGGAACGGAAAACCCAATTGCATACAAAACTCTCAAGGATCTCGTGAAGCTCTTCCTTGCCATGGGTGGACAGTATGTGGGGGAGTACGCTGGAAAGGCCACTGTGGAGTCGTGCCTCATAATGATCGTTCTATCGCTCTCGCTGATCTTTGCTGGATCTGGAAATCTCAATATTCTACGCATAATAAGGCTTCTGCGGACACGAATTGGTGTGACGAATGCACATGTGACCTATGGTTCACACATGGCTCTCCACATGGCACTGGGATTCCTCTTTCTCGGTGCAGGGCGTTACACACTTTCGACATCCCAGAGTGCTATTGCAGCACTAGTGTGTGCCCTTTTCCCCAAATTCCCCACACATAGCAACGATAATCGCTACCACTTGCAGGCATTTCGTCATCTCTACGTGTTGGCCATTGAAGCACGACTTTTCTTGCCACGCGACGTCGACACCGGAAAGTTGAGTCTCTGCAATTTGGCGTAAGTATTTTTTTTTGTCTCCCAAATTCAATGAACTTTATCTTCCACAATTTTAACAATTAAAAAAATGCAATATCAAAGTACAAAATAAAAGAAAAATATACAAATTAAATTTTATTCATTGACGAATTCTGTTGCTATCTTTGGGCAGATGCATTAAATTGGGGTCAACGGAAATAATTCAATTGCCCATAGCACCGTGCATTCTCCCTGAATTGAATACACTTCAAGCGGTGATTGTCAATGATCGATATTACTGGCCCATACGCTTTGATCGAGATACAAATTGGCATCAATTGGAGTGAGTAGAAACAAATCAATTGAAGTGCTTTTGCCTGGCCATGATTAAATGGAGCTCTTATTCTTTTTTTATTATTTTATTTTCCATTAACACTTTAGGAAGATTCTTCAGAAATGTGGGTGTGTTGACATAAAGAAGAGAGCTGGGTGTTTCTCACTACTTGAGGATCCTAATCGACTGAAGAGTCTGCTGGCAAAGTCACTCACCTCTGAGCAGTTTAGTACTTGGCGGATTAAGGTGATTTATATGAAAAAATGCTCTTAAGTGCTTTTATTTCTTCACACCTTTATTTATTTCTTCATTCTCTACAGCCAAAAAATCTGTTATCCTTCTCGAGTGATACATTTGTGGAGATTTTCGTGGACAAATTCCTCCTTGGTCACGAAGATGTCCCAATGTGTGATCAGGAACAGGATTTAACAGAACTCTTGATGACACAATTCTACAATTGTCTCATTCAAGATCGCATGGAGGCCCTGCCAATTTTCGTGTCACTCGTCATAATTATTCGAAGGATTAACTTGAGACCCTCAAGTCAGGATGTGTGGCAATTTAAGATAATAGAAGCCACCCTAAGGAAAGCAAAATTCGTGTCGCACCAAGAGAGTCTTCTCTCGCGGGAGATACTGCAGTCACTTGAACTGAAACTCATGACGTGCATTGAAGCATGGGGTAATGATTGCTTCAACCTCATGAAGCAATTCCTCTTCTCGTCCAGCATTAATTTTCTCCAAGATGGGAATTTGTCAACTGTAACACTCACAAAGTTGGCAATTCTTGTTGTCTTCTACGACTTGCCCATAAATGTGTTGAACTTTGTTGATCTCAGAGGGCAACTCAACTACCTGGGGATGCTCGTGGAATTGAAGCGGCTCAATTTGGATACAAAATCCATTCATTGTATATCAAAGATTCTTCTGAATTCCGTTTGAATTAATGTAAGTGATATGCAAAATAATATGGTTTTTTTTTTAAATTAAATCGTGACTTCTCCCTCATCCCATCCATTATTGGATTTTACGTTATGTTCGAATGTTTGGCTTATGGAATCGCTCTCAATGAAATATCCGCAGAAACTCTTTTATTTTACGAATTGATCCTGCAGAATTTTTGTACTTTTTATGATATTTTGTAGAATCTAGAAATGATCTGAATATTAGGGGAACGTGGCCCAATTCGGACATCTTAAGGTCTTTTTCAATCCGCTATTAGTCAAAACTGATAAAACTTTAAATGTAGAAAGTTATGGGAGTTAAAAGAACATTAAAAGGACTTTAAAATGGTACCAAATTTAAGAATATTGCTTTTTGTTTTATACCATTTTTTCTCATTCTGCGCGGACCTTAGGAGGTCGAAATTGGAACAGGTTCCCCTAAATATTTATAAAAGTTACTTGAAAAATTTATTACAGATTTTAATATTTAAGGAGCTCAAGTTTGCCTTTAAATCAAAAGAAATTTTCAGGCTAAAAATTACGTTTAAAGATTCAGAGATAATGTCTGCAGACAACATAAAAATGCGTCTATGTTTACCGTGAGATCATCATGTGAAGAATGGATATTCCAAAGTTAGCGACCCATGAGATGAGAGAACTAATGGGAAGCATTTATTTTGTTGCATATCAGAGCGATTTTGTAGAAAACACACACAGAAACATTAAACTCCGGTTCTTTCTGTATGGCAGAGTCACTATAAGAAAGTCTATAAAAGAATATTGAAGTGTTGCGACGGTCTCTAAAGCTGTCCGATAGGGGACAAAATATTCATTTCGTTCTCGACAGTCAAACGGTTTGGTGATCAAGTTACAATGAGGCTGATTATATTTACGTTAGTTGTTCTCCTGGAATATATTTCCACTGCATGCGGGTATATCGTTGATCCTGGACCAGTAGTGATTGCCTCACGTGGCCTAATTTGGCCTCAACCCAAAAATATTGTCATTGACGATACCTTCTCAATTATTCGTCCTCAAAAATTTGAATTCAATGTAAGTAAAAAAAAATTTTAAAAAAAGTAAATTCGTTCCTTTTTTTGTAATTTTATTTAAAAAAAAATATTTCAAATTTTGACTCATTATAAAGGCTGTGAAGAACACCTGCGATATATTAAATGAAAGCTTCATTCGGTACAAGGAGTTGATTGTTGCAGAGGCACAGAGATTGAGGAAGATCGAAGTGAGAAATGCACGAAAGAGTCATGAGAGAATTAATAGAATCAACTACGAACAGTGGAGTGACGATGATCAATTTACGGTGAGTTATCGTATGGAATTATTTTGTGCGAAAATGTAGAAAAAAGATCACAGGGGTCACCAGGCCGTGGCCTTATTGTGTTTCATGTTTATGAGCATGATTTTGTGCTAAACAAGCCAAAAAATCCCCTTTAGTCACGATCTCGCTCAATGTGGATCATTAAAAAGCCGATTAATATAAATGTGCTTTTAATTCACAGAAAATTTCACGTTTTGTTTTCAGTTTATTTTATTTTTTCTTTTATATTCTGATAAGAAAAATATGTTTACGTATTAAATTTATTTTGAAGAATCCCCTTATTCTTAGTATTTTAGGGAATTCTTTATTGAATCATCAATTAATTAGTTGGTGTTCCACTTCGTGGCCAACACCAAGTATTGTAATCGTCGGATTTTCCGACCACCTCAGATCGGGCTCAAACTTGGTATGAGCACGTTTCAGACAACCCACATTCCAAAAATGGTGGTGGAAAATTTTTGATCCGGCCGGCCTGCCGGCCGGCCGGCCGGCCGGCCGGTCGCCCAAACTTTGCCTTATAGCTCGAGAACGGTAACAGATAGAGACTTCAGGTTTGAAGTTTTCTATAGAAATGTAGGTGTAAAATTTCATATTTTTACATTTTTAAAATCCAAGATGGCCGCCGTCCGCCATTTTGAAACACCGTCAACCAGTTCCCTTATAGCTAGAGGTCTGAAATTTTAGTATGATGTAGAGCTCAGTGAGACGTTTTCATCAATAATTCATACTTGAAAATCGGTCAAGCCGTTTAGCAAATATGGCGGCTCAAAGCAAAAAGTGTTTTTTCGATATAACTCGAGAACGGCTTGACCGATTTTGACCATCTTGGTATCAAATGAAAGGTATTGAGAAGCCCTACAACTGTCTAGAACATTCCAAGTTTCAAAAATATCCGCAAGAGGCGCTAAAATCAAAAACAAAAATTGCATAACTTTAAGGGGCTATATCTCCGAATTGCCATCATCGATTTCCTTTAAATTTTGATATGTTGTAGCCTGACTCAATATCTTTCATCAGTCCGAAAATGAAGAAATTCTATGTCGCCGTTTAGAAGATATAGCCATTTGAAAAATTCTTACATTTGAAAAGTTCTAAGAGCCATATCTCTTGAACCGCTTGTCCGATTTTGCTCAATTTGGTATCAAATTAAAGGTTTTGCAAAACTCTACAACTTTCTAGAACATCAGAAACCTCTAGAACCATTCCTTCGAGACAAAAAATGCCAAAAACTGTTTTTGTGAAACAAAAATCCGCCATTTTGTGTTCTAGAGGTCACCTTGAAATGTATCGAAATATATGTCAGATTATAGTTTATTTAAAGACCTTTCCAAAACTAATCAAGAAATTTCTGTAGGTCTTATAGAACGTGAGATATAACCATTTTTATCCATCAAATTGCCGAATTTTACAAAAAAAAATCAACTTTGCCTACTAATTCTGCTCACAAATCGCACTACAACGCATAAACAAACTTCTACACGTTGTGGGACACCAACTCTTATAACTGGACGCGTTATGATTGACTTTTAAATACATTCGTTTAAATGTGTTTTCAAATTCTTTTTTTTTGCGTACTTTACCTGATTTATTTTACTTTTAAAATAAATAAAATACTTACCTACGTTCCTATGTTCATTTTATTTTAGGGTTTTTTAGAAAGTCTGACGGTTAACTTGGAGAAACCATGCGAAGATTCTCCATACTTGGGAATGGATGAGTCATGTATGATAAAAAATATCCTTTTAAAATATTTCAGATAAAATTGAAAAAAACTGTATTTCAGATAAATTTACTCTGAATAATTCAGAAGCAGTTCTTGAGAGTGAGAGTGTCTGGGGAATCCTTAGAGGATTGGAATCTTTCTCCCAAATGATCACACCAGGGAGCGATGGTAGATCATTAATGATCAATAGTTCACGCATTGAAGATGAACCAAGATTCTCCCATCGTGGCCTTCTTCTGGATACATCGCGTCATTTCATACCGTTGGAGACAATTAAAATGGTTCTCAATGGTATGGCATACAATAAACTCAATGTCTTCCATTGGCACATTGTTGATGATCACAGTTTCCCGTATGAGAGTACAAAGTTCCCCGAATTAAGTGCTCAAGGTGCGTACCATCCTACCCTTGTGTACACACAGAACGACGTAGCAGCAATAATTGAGTATGCCCGACTTCGGGGGATTCGTGTGTTGCCGGAATTTGATACACCCGGTCATACGAGATCCTGGGGTGTTTCCCATCCGGAACTTTTGACAACATGCTACCCACCATATATTGGAAAGCTTGGACCCATTGATCCCACTAAACCCGCTGTGTATGACTTCTTGAGGGAACTCTTTGGTGAAATTTCTCACGTCTTTCCGGAACAATATTTCCATTTGGGTGGTGATGAAGTGGGCTTTGAGTGCTGGAGCACAAACCCGGAGATAGTGGAGTACATGAAGTCAAAGAATTACACGAAATATGAGCAATTGGAGGAGGAATTCATTCAGAAGGTCGTTGATATAATTGATGAATTGAAATCAAAGTCCATTGTCTGGCAAGAGGTGTATCAGAATCAAGTGCGACTGCCCCAGGGAACAGTGGTGCATGTATGGACAGGGGATAGAAAGAAGCTTATGTCACAAATTACCAGAGATGGTTTACCTGTATTGCTATCTGCCTGTTGGTATTTGGATCACCTGGCAACTGGTGGTGATTGGACGAAATTCTACAGTTGCGATCCACTAGATTTCTCCGGGACGCCCGAGCAGAAGGCACTTGTGATGGGTGGTGAAGCTTGTATGTGGGCTGAAGTGGTTGATGATACAAATGTTCTTCAAAGGTATTTAAGTACTTTGTACTTTTCAAAACACTTTTTGTGTTAATCTTAAAATTTTATTCATTTGCTGAAGACACTTTAATTTTGAAGAGACGTCTAAAATATGAATAATCCATTCCAGAATCTTCCCGCGTGCATCAGCAGCAGCCGAAAGACTGTGGAGTCAATCGTCGGGCTTCCAAGTGAAGGAGAGACTCGAAGAGCATGCATGTCGGCTACGAAAGCGAAATATCCCAGCACAGCCACCAAATGGTCCAGGATATTGCTTATAAGTTGGATAAGATCATTTTCTTTTTCATTGATGATAATTACAATTTATGGATAAATGACAAAAAAATTGGTATTAATGTAAAATTATTGCTGCGAACTTATCGATGCAATATCGAATGTTGATAAATCAGCGGATGATGCATAACTTTCGGGTATTAGAAGAATGACGAGGAAAAAGTAAATAAGTGTTACGACAATCAGCACAAGACGATCCACAACTACAGCAAGAAAATGCCATTTTGCGGTATTTTTTGGACTTTCAACTTTGGGTTCTACGAGGATTGTGGTATCATCCTCGGCTACTTCCTCGATTTTTTCCATTTTTCCACTATTTGCATTCACGATGAATTTGCCTGCTCTTGAATCTCTCAGTACGTCCATTGGGGAAGACAACCATCCTGGCACTTCGCATTGGAGTGTCATCAAAATACGTACAATAAACGTATTCAGGAGTAAGATTCCAATAATTGTGGTGGAATCTCTGTAGAAGACAACTGAAAATGAGATGATTAAGTAGCTGCTATAAGTATTTCTTCTTCTTGAACTTCTTTTACTTACTAACACTTGGTATGGTTTCACCATTTCTTGGAACTACCCAAGATAATTGTTGAGTGAATAGGATGTGCCCAACGAAGCTCACAGCAATTAGAATCCATCGTTCAGTACCATGTGGAGGCACCAGGAGAGATATTATATTTAATAGAACCAAAACTACGGACAAATACGTTAATTAAAAAATTGAATTTTACAAAGTTAAATCTCATTTTTATATTTAATTTTCATTAACCCATAAAAATTGTTTTTGTTTTTTTATTTTTCCGATTTTGCCTCTATAGTGGTTGAGCTGGATGAATTTATTTCAGAGACTAACTTCAAGATCAAAAATTTAGTTTTTTTTTTAACAAAAAGCTGGACTTTGGTTTATATTCTTTAGTTTTAAGAATTTACAAAATAGGAAAACATTTTAATCCATATGGGCTCAGGCAATATTACCTCTAATTTTATTAACCCTTCGTATGCCATGATGCGGTGTATGGAATCGATCCGAAAATGTTTTTCTTTGAAATGGGCAGAAGACTTCCTAGAGCATACCAAGAACTCAATAAAAGCTCATTAAATACCACAAAGCTTAATCTCTGGGGTCGATTATCTACCCATTTTATGGCCTCTGACTCTTTTAAACGAGGGCTATTCTTGTTCACTCAAATTAACGATTAGCTACCTACACTTATTTTTAAACAATATTCTATCACTCAATAGATTTTTCTAACACTCTTTTATGGAATAGTATTTTTTTTTTTTAAACTACGACTTACCCATAGTCGGTATGAAAAGGTAGACTGTGAAGATCGAGGAATGTCTTTCGAGAATAAAATTATACCTTAGCGATGGGAAGGTTTGATTGGGGCAGCACGAAAAGTTTCCTGAGTGCTTCTTCATCGAAATGGAAAGGAGCTTCCAGTCGTGATTTAGTAAACTATCTCCCGTATCAACGGATGTTTTTGCACCGAAGAAATTAATTTCTTCACCTGTATTTATCCATGCACCGAATGTGAGGGTACAATTTTGCCGATCAAATGGCCAACGTACAAAGGAGCCAGCACAGTGACCCGTATACTGGCACGGAGGGATACAAATGACTAGGCCATTGGAGTGGATGACACAATTTGTCGTCTCGCAGCTACTCTCTCTCATTTCGCCATTGTACAAGGATAAATCTGGCATCCAGATTTGATCACTCATCTCATAGAAAGTTTTCAAATTTCCATATTCCCGGGGATCCCATTTGAAATGATCATCCGTCCACGACATCACCATCCACACGAGCACATTAATCTTGTTGGAGTAATCCAGCTTTAAAATTTTAATGAATGCAAAACATACATTTTTTAACAAAATTTTTCTTTTTTTAATGCACAAAATAATAATTATTTTGATTCCCTTACATAATCATAGGATTTTAAAACCATTTTCACTTTGATGAGCGTTGCATTCTTCGAACCACCTAAAGGTCGGACACTTTTATCATAATTGCACAGCATATCCTTTTTTAAACGCAACTCTTCATTTTTTGGTATTTTCTCACATTCAACCGCTAAGGAAATTGAACAAAGAGCACTTAATATGAAGAATTTGAGAAAATGTCTCATTTTATGAGCTTCTTAGACTGAATTCATCGACAATTGGCATAGAACTGAAGAGAAGAAATATAAAATAATTTTTTTACATGTTTAGAAACGCCTTCCATTCGGTAATTTAAATTGATAAGACGGTAATTTGATATTACAAACAATTCTTGTTTTCCCGCGTTTATATACTGATCGTACAGTAAACATATTGTGGAAATATCGAGGGCTAAATAATAAAAAGTCGTAAGTCCATACGGGCGCCGTATGGACTTACGACCTTTTATTATTTAGCCCTCGATATAAAAAAGAATTAAACTAAATGGAAATCCACCTCTCAGTTTGTGACTTTAACCCTTTTCCAAGCCTGTATTACTTTACCAGCTCCGAAAAATGATTTAGGGGAACGTGGCCCAATTCCGACCTCCTTCGACCTTTTTCAATCCGCTATTACATAAAATTGATAAAACTTTAAATGTAGAAAGTTATGGGAGTAAAAAGAGCATAAAGTGGGCTTTAAAATGATACCACATTTAAGAATATTGTTTTTTATTTTATAACATTTTTTTTTCATTCTGCGTGGACCTTTGGAGGTCGGAATTGGGCCACGTTCCCCTACAATTTTCAAGATTTTCTTGCATCCTTTAGAAATACGTAAATGAGTTTATTTATTTCGATCCTTTTGATATCATTGGGAGTTAATCGTGAAAATTGTCGTACTAGACTCATTTCGTGTGAGTACTCACGTGAATTTCCATGGTGAGACCGAGCACAGAGAATTTTTAAGCAAATTCAGTAGATTTTTATTAAGTAGAATATTTATTGACTTTTTAGAACATGAGAAACCTTTAGTTCATTTCACAGAAAAAATTCTAACTTTTCATAGATTTTTGCAAAGAATTCCATAAAAATCTTCTGAAATGCCAAAAAGCAGTTTTTCGCAAATCTGTTCTTGCTTTATATATCAGCCGAAATTTTTTTTTTACTACTGATCATTAAGATTTATCAGTAAAGCAAATTGTGGGTGTTGAGGATTGAATAGCCCCTTATAGTTCCTTTGGGGAAATTGATAGGTTTAGTTTATAGTTAATCGCAGTAGGCGTATTCTTGCAGAGAAAAATAAGTGAAGTCAAAGAGACGCTAAGATAAATTTGTGAAAATCATATAAAAAAGTAAGTAATTTGAAAATATCTATGCAAAATAATGAAGAATATGTAGTAATAGTTTAAATGATTTCATAGGAATTTGTCGGCGCCAAAGGATGGCAAAAATATTGAGTGATTAAGATAGCTGATTGAAGAAAGGTAAAGATGGTAGATAATATATATTATAATGAACGAATGTAGCTAATTAGAATTAATTTAAATAGGATTTAACGCAAGAGAAAGGAAGGCGTGAAGGGACAAATAGCGGCTAGCTATTAAAATAGGTAAAAATCATTTGTAGCACATTTAGAAATAATTTAATTAGAACAATTTATTGCAGAATCCCTCACATACTTTCGCCATTCTCACTCATTTGCCTAATACAACTCATTTATTTGCCATCCTTGCCACCCACCCACACCGTAGATTAACTTTGGAAATAAAATATAAATACAGTCCACTTGCGATCCCTAACAGTGGGCGTTTTTATACGAAAAATCTTAAAACCCATGAAAATTTGAGTACTACAAGAACAAAACATTTATACTATTCTGTTACATTTTTAGCATTTTTATTAATAAATTGGATCGATTTGAAATTCTACATAATTTTCCTATGATACAATTCGATATCCAAGATTCCTAGAAGGATGGAGGATTTTACAAGCTTCCATCAGGACACAAACCACATTTTCTTAGAGGACAAAGGGATTGTTAAGAAAAACATTATTTTATAAATTTTACAAAATCAGTCTATTTTATTAATACACGCTAACACTATTGAAGCACAATTTTTTTTCTAAATTTTTACATTAAAGATTTGCTTTATATTAAATAGACACAGCCTGTATGTACAATAAAAAAATCAATGATCCTCAAATGTGTGAAAAAATCAAGAAGAACATGAAGGACTGTAGCAGTGGCACAAATGCACGTGACACAATTTTCCAGGAGTCGAATCACCTGAACCCTTCTTCTTCTTCACTCTGCGATTTTGAAACCAAATTTTCACTTGTTTCTCCGATAATTTCAATTTGTTTGCAATCTGAATCCTTCTGAGGCGCGTCAAGTAGATATCGGATGCGAATTCCCTCTCGAGTTCCAGTAACTGAGAACTACTGAAAGCCGTCCTGGCACGTTTTACGGAACCCTCCTCAGTGGATGATTTCTCCGGGGAAGTCGGTGAAGTTGAGAATGATCTCGGTACGTATGTGGGAGCGTACGGTGCTGGTGTCCAGACAGTTGGTACTTTATCCTGGGGATGCTGCACCTGTCTCAGTGTTTCGAAACTCAAGAGATAATTCTCGATGGTGTAGTCCGTGTATGTGGGTAATCTTGTGTATATCCCTTGAGTAGTCACTGCGGTAGTATTTGTTCGCGGGGGCGAATCATTGCGCAAAATTGACTCCACAGAAAACGATCGCGACATTTTCGATAAACTTCTCATTTGGTAAGCAGTTAATGGTAAACTAAGAGGATTTGGGGTGGTGACTCTTGATTTTATAATGTCCCTGAAAATTTACCTGGATGAGAGAGCTATATGTAGGTAAAATGCCTCTAGCAATAATAGAATATGTTCAAAGCTAAAGAGCTTCTGTTGCCAATTGGCCGACATAATGTCTCACACTCAAGAGGGTATTTTGTATACGCAAAATGCACTTTTTCAGGGGCTATTATGTCACCTTTTCTATGCCCGAATGTACCAAGAGAGTTTCGGGGAGACAGAAGGTTGAGAAGGGGCAAAAAAAAAGAACACAACACCACGACAACACACAGAGGAGTCATTGTTGAATTTATGTCTTTTCAATTGACAAATATAACTTTAACTCAATGGCAAAATGGGAAAAATCATATTATCGTTAAATTGTGAGGACAATTTTACGCTAAATAAATTCTTTCCCTCTTCTCCCATTTTTTATGCTATTCTCCATCAATTGTTATACGCAGTCCCATTCACCATGAGAGTTTCATTCACCGACCAATTCCATTGAGAAGAGAGAACGAAATTCTGTTTGATGTGATCCTCTTTTCACAATTATTAACAATTATTTACATGAGTGGCGGCTTGTCTCATGTGTACCATTTTTCATCCCCTCTGCCTGACAAATTACCCTCAAATGCTATTCACGATATGGGATCATATATGGAGGTTTATGTTGTGAAGATCAATGTCTTCAGTGGCTCTCAAGTACCAATGGTAAAGGTAAATTTGTCAAAAAGCGTGATGTAGAGGAGGAAAAATTCTATTCATTGCATTTTTAGGGATCAATAGCATATCGTTGTCGAAATCCTTATGCGAAAAATGCATACAAATGGAAAAGAATTTGTATGCCTTCATATTGGTGACTTTGTACAAAAGTGTATATCGCTGTTTTTTTATTGATTACAACTATTACAACATACACAATGTCATCTCTTGAGCGCAGAAGTAATATAAATGATTTATTTGTGGTTAAATAATAAAAAATCGTTATAATGAAGGTAGATGTACTGTTGTGTTGTATAAAAATACTCGTGTTATTGTATAAAAAAATTTTGGATGTGAATCTCATTTGAAGAAAAATCAAGAACACGAGATGAGTTAAAAGAATTAAATTTAACATCGATCGAGAAGTTCTGGAGTGGTCTTACTACGAAAACCAAAAAACTGCTGCGGTCAAGTTTTAAGAAAAGATATTCTAAATTGTTTTTTTTTTTAGAATTTTCATAGATTTTGAATATTTTTGACATGAAAATTAAAGAAGAAAATTGTTAAAATTTAACACCACATAGAATAAAAATTCAGTACTAAACTACAGAAAACACAACAATAGAAATCAATCATATCGATGTATATAATGGAAGAAAAATATACAAAAAAGAAAGGAATAAGCGAAAAAAACTTCTTGATTTATCAAAAAGTTATATATAAGTATAAAACTGTTGGAAATAATTTTAAATATTACTTTAATCTACCATAAAATCGAAGGTATATTTATAAACTCACAATGTTGTATTAAGTAGCATAAAGTTTATCAAGTTTTTATACTCATCATCATTTTTTTATCTAGAATTTTTACTAGAACGATGTGAGATTCTCTAAAATCTTTAAATTCCATTTACTTTCTATAGGAACGATGCTATCTTACATCGTAGTCTTGAATTTATGCAAATATGTATGTGAAATAATTGTAAGTATATGTATGTGAAAAAGGTACCCACATGTATATCTATATAATAAAGAAAGGTCTGTTTGTTGGTAATCAGTCGTGTTCGGCTATACAAATCTACACCGTTTGACCAATCGTGATGAAATTTGGCACAGAGGCTCCTTATAACAGACGGTTTCGAGTGGCCGTATTCATTACCCCCCCAAAGCCCCCCTTCAGGTAGCCCCCATATAACTCTCATGCATTTTTTGCGAATTTTTGAATTTGGCGCCGGAAATGTTGTATGAAAATGATTTCTTCTCTTTGCAATTTTTTTTTTCTTTGGGTTTGATGAATGCTCTCCATCTATATAATAAAGAAAGGTCTGTTTGTTGGTAATCTTCCGTCGTGTTCGGCTATACAAATCTACACCGTTTGACCGATCGCGATGAAATTTGGTACAGAGGCTCCTTATATCAGGCGGTTTCGAGTGGCCGTATCCATTTCCCCCCCCCAAAGCCCCCCTTCAGGTAGCCCCCATATAACTCTCATGCAGTTTTTGCGAATTTTTGAATTTGGCGCCTGAAATGTTGTATGAAAATGATTTCTTCTCTTTGCAAATTTTTCTTTGGGATTGATAGGTGTGCCCAATCTTACTTATAAATCATCACAATTTTTTCTCTCTAAAATTTGCGCGAAGCGCAAAACCCCCCGCGAAGCGGGGCGAGGAAAATTGGAGCGAAGCGACAATTTACCTCGTTGAAAATATTATATTGGCACCAACTTTAAAAGTAAATAATACCTAATAACGAATTTTTAATAACCAAGTCTGTCCTCATTATTTTCACTCTTCTTAGGTATACCTAATACTGCGAACATAATTAAATTCTTTTGCATAAATTTCATGCAATGCATTAGATGCGGGAAAAATGTTAATAAATTAATTATTTTCCCACTAAAATTTTATTGAATTTTAATTAAACCTCAATAAGATATTTATGAGCGACAAAAATAAAAGAGCAATACCGTACATTCCCCAATTCTTTGGGTTAACTAATTGAGCTTTATTTGGTGTAATTTCCCATTCAATGTACTGCATGAAGATTTCAAGATCATCTTGAGATAAATTATCACGGATGCACTGGTAGATAGGTAATCGAACGCCACATGTATTCAGTGAGTCCTGAAGGAATCTCAAACAAGCTTCTAAACGAGTCACATTGGCATTCGGGGAGTTTGCCGTGAAGCCATGACCGACCAAAAAGTTAAAAATCACATTTGCCTTCAAATGATAAAAAGTTTCACTTTCAGAATTTTTCTTCTCTCGAAAATTCTTATAGTCATTGAACTTACGGTTATATGCTCATCCCCATGGTGGTCATACACATCAAAAATACAGTAGAGTAAGCAAGTTTCTTTCAAATGGAGTATATCATTGCAAATTTCTTTAAATGATTGACTACTCACTAATCTTTTGGCACCGACACAAAATAGAAAAAGCACACTTGCTACCTTCAAATTCATACTGCGAATGAAAACTCCCACACTATAAACGTATCTCTCTACTTTATTTTTTACCACAATATCGATTAACCAACTGAATAAATACGGAAATACAGCGAGAGCGAAATCAACTGACGTGAAATTGCGGCTTTTGCTCTCGCTATACAGAAAAGATATGATTGTTTCCAATTACCACCTTGGAACTAATTTGCAAGGGAAATAAAATTCAGGTCTATCTTGTGATAAAAACTTTAAATAGGTCACTGGAAATCGCAAGTGTGGTTACTTACTCAAAAGAAAAGTAATAAAGTAGTTAAATTAGCTGAATAAGAAATGAGCAGGATGCTAAAGTATAAAACCGTATAAACTACAACATATATTTTTAAACCATGTAGGAGAATTATAAAAAAATAATAATAAGAAAGTAACACTGACCATTTCACTAAACTAAAAATAAATTTAAAATTCCGCGAATCACTTGGAAATCGCTAAAAGTGCTCCATTTCGATTAATTTGATGAAATGAAAATTTAAACCAATTTAAACTATTATAATATCATTAGAACACTTAAAAAATCCAATTATAGAAAATGCATGGGTATTGAAGATTTTAAATTGTTTAAATAAATACAAATCAGTATATTCAATTTGCTTGGGAAAAAAGGTGCGATAGATCTTAATTATATGGAACAAAAAAAAACCGCCAGTGATACAGTCAGTGCGCAGATGTTGTGGGATTTACTATCCATCACTTGTTTGTGGAATCTCAATAAACCAAAGAGGATCATGTCCTTCAACGATTACAATTATATAAATTTGATATTATCGTAGTTTAGCAAATAAATAATATAAAGATAATAGAGAAGATCGTCTTGGAATTCAATGAAATAAAAAATGAGTGAATCCAACAATTTGTTTCGAAGAGGGATGGACGGACAATTTTACACTCAATGATTTATCATTATTCAGAAAAATCCGCCCCTTTTAAACTGTGATAATGGCTTGTGCTCTCTCTTTTGATCTTTATGGAAGAGTATAAAAAAACACAATAAAAATGGTAGAGCTATGTAGCAGATGATGCAGAAGGATTTCAAAGAAATTGAGGTAGGTATATGTATAGGATGCCACGTTTCTCTTAAATTCCCTCCCATTTTCTTTATGATAAATCTTTTCTAAAGTGTGGCACAAATTTGTCACCTCGGCAAAGCTCAATTCAAAAGGCAAATAAATTTCTAACACGGTAATAAACCATCTGCAATGAGGAACATTGAAAAAAAACTCATGACAAGGCTTAACAAAATTTTCGCAACTGCAATACGGATGAATTTCTGTATTGATTTTGTTATGTTATAGTTAGGTAAATTCGCGGCAAAAGACTGCAGGCAGTGCTAGAAAGCTGAAAATTGGCATAAACTGAAAAATTTGGCGGTATTCTAAGATAAATATAAAGATCAAAATAAAGAAAAAAAACCAAGATTTGGTATTCTACTTTAAAATTCCAAGAAATTTTCAGGATAATCTTGGAAATTCAAAATATTTCAAGATTTGGTATTCTAAGATAGAGATTTACGGTCGAACCATAACCTAAAAATCTTGTTTCTTCATACAACTTCCAAGACTTTTAGTATTCTGAGATACGAATCAAAATCAAAATAAAGATTTACAAAATGAGTTGTCAAAGGAGACTTGGATAAAAATATTCCAAGATTCTGTATTCTACGATAGAGATTTACGGTCTTATTATAACGTAAAATGTCTTGGATTTATGTGAAATTCCAAGACGGTTTTGGGGTCCTTTGAAAAATTGGTTTTTAAATGAGGTAAAGGCAATGTAAATTCAGTATGGGAGATATGAAAACTCTTGTACAAATATGGAATGCAGATGCAAAATGACGGGTTTTTGCCGGAATTGTGTTCACTCCATCTTGCTAATGATAGAGTGACCTCCGGGTTGTACCAGGCTTATCAAATACTGGACAAATAGGGGATGCTGGTGCAAAATTTTTTGTTTTTCACTGGAATTGTGGTCACTTCTCCTTTGTAATGGTGGAGTGACCTCCGGATTGGGGATCTCATCCCCGGATTGTCACATCCTGGACAATCCTGGGATGCTGGTGCAAAAATGTTTGTTTTTTGCCGGAATTATGGTCACTTCTCCTTTGTAATGATAAAGTGACCTCCAGATTGGGGATCTCATCCCAGGATTGTCACATCCTGGACAATCCTGGGATGTTGGTGCAAAATTGTGGGTTTTTCGACGGAATTGTGGCCTGATTGGTACTGATGGAGTGACCTCCAGATTGAGGCTCTCATCCCAGGATTATCAAGTCCTGGACAATTAGGGGATGCTGGTGCAAAATTGTGGGTTTTTCGACGGATTTATGGTCACTTCCTATTAGTAATGTTGGAGTGACCACTACTCTGGCGAAAAAACCACAATTTTGCACCAGCATTCCCTAATTGTCCAGGGCTTGATAGTTCTGGGATGAAATCCCTAGTCCGGAGGTCACTTTATCATTACCAATGAGAAGTGACCACAATTCCGGCGAAAAACAAACATTTTTGCACCAGCATCCCAGGATTGTCCAGGATGTGACAATCCGGGGATGAGATGCCCAATCCGGAGATCACTTTATCATTACCAATGAGAAGTGACCACTAATCCTGGAAAAAAATTAAAAAATTGCCCCAGAATCCCAGGATTGTCCAGGATATGACAATCCTGGGATGAGATCCTTAATCCGGAGGTCACTCCATCAATAGCAAGAAGAATTGACCACGATTCCTAAGAAAAATTCAAAATTTTGCAGTAGCATACCCCCCCCCCCCCCAGTTACCGCCAAATTATCATAATGTGGAGGCAGAAAGCACCTCTCCGACAATATTCATTCCATTCCCGGAGCAATAATGCCTGGGAATAATAGCCGAGATTATACAATCAGGGCTCCTGGATGTAATGGCAATAGGGAAGAAATTCCCATAAAGTGTTTAAATTTCGTTCAATTGTCATCCGAGAGCGAACGAGAAAGCGCAATAGAAAAAATTAATGCGTTAGAAAGAGATATCGCTAAAGTTTTCTTGGCGCGAAGCTGAAACCAAGAAACTGACAAGTAGGATAACGCAAATTTTGATTTTACTTTCCTGGATAATTCGTCGTAAAGTAGAATACCGACAGTCTTGGTCTTTATTTTGATTTTTATTTTGATCTTGAAAGGTGTCTCTATCCTAGAATACCACCCATTATCTATATGTACATCATGTAATGTATAATCTTTCTTGTCCTTTGATTAAAGAAAAGTGATAAGTTTATTGCCAAAATGATTCTTTCTGATCTAAAAAAACCTGTGTCTGAAAGAAACACAGGTAATGGGCCTAATTCAGCGACCAAGATACCTTTGAAATCTTTAAATTTTGTACTGAAATTTCAAGATTTTAAGCGAATTTCAAGGGTTTCTTGGTCGCTGAATAAGGCCTATTATAGAATATTTCATTTTTCATTCATAAAAAAGGTGCAAAAATCATGTAAATTCACATTGCTCTACTTTGGCTCCTAAACGTCTCACAAAACACGAAAAGAAATTGCTGAATTGATGAGTTCCTTATGGGTAAGTGTGTGCAACAAACGAAAAGAAACTTCTTTAGTAAAAAATGCTGTCTTTTTGTTACAGAGACTTTCTTATTGAATTGACAAAAAAGGTCCACTCGGGAGACAAAAAGAGTCAAAAAAGTGAATGGTCCATTTTTTTTTTACAAAAAAAACCTAAATTTCAAGGAATTTTTCAACAAAAATATTAATGAAAAAAGGTTTTCTTAGTGTGTGATGTGTATCGAAAGAGAAATTGAATGAACTTACTTCAGCAACGTCCTTTAATTTTTTTTCTCAAGATTATACCATACAGAAAACATTTTTAAGGAGCATGCATGCTTCTCAATTTTAAAATTTCGAAGGGTTGAGACCGCATTTTTTCATTTCCACCGCGATGCTAAAGAGATAGTCGTAGCATTCGGTCCTGAAATATATTATAAAAATATATATATTTTAAGTGACCTTTTCAATGTTAATTAAATAAATTGCATACATTGTCTTTGCTTTTTGCCACGAATCACCCCATACGTAGATACCATGACGACGAACAAGGACAGCATGTGTACCGGGATATGCTTCCATGGCCTTAAAAAGATATTCCTCAAGATCCCTCTCGAAGCACGTATTTTCAATTATGGGAACCACAAGCTCCTCATCGTAACGCAAGTAGCGTTTCAATTTAGAATCATATATTCCTTTTATCATTTCCAAGTGACTGCATCGAAATTCAGATCCTTCCCAGAGAAGAGTGGCCATGACTGCATTCGGGGAATGAGTGTGAATTACAGATCCAGCATTGCGATGCTTGTATGCCAACATGAAGAGCGGTGTACATTGGCTTTTTGATAACCTATAAGATCAAAAAAAAATTATTCTCATTTATTCTATCTAAAAAATGAATTGATTAAAAATACTTTTTGTATTCAGGCGGAAGTTGCAAGTCCTCCCCATCAATGTTTTGAATGAAAAGATCTTCAGGCAGGATGCGTTCCTTCTGAACGCCGGATGGTGCAATGTAAATTTCCTCACTGCAATAATAAATAGAACTTAAAATTTTTAAATGGTTTTAAAGATTTAAATTAAATTACTCCAGCTTCATGCTTATTCCTCCTCCCGTTCCGGTTACCCATCCCAGATTGTAGAACTGTCTGCAGAGTTCAGGAATCAGCTTTCGTGGGTGTTCCTGAAAACATTAGTAAAATGTTAATTAGAAGGGAAGAAGAGAAATTGAATTTTAAACTACTTACCTCCGATAAATCCTGGTACATCGTTGTTTAGCAAAAAGGAAGAAAAAATATTTCTATTTTATTTCTGGTAGGTTAAAGAAATACAACAAGAATTCTGCTTGAAGCCTGGTCGAGATACAGCGAGCGACTGAATCAACTTTGTTCTTTTCGGAAAGGACAATTTACTCAAGAAACTCGTGGTACTTTAATTAATGTTCTATTTTTAGAGGATTTATGCATAAGGTTTCATATAGGGATATATAGGAAAAATTGATTTTCGTGTATGGTGTAAAAGGGACTTCCTTCTCTTCCTCAAGTTATTAAGTATTCAGGTCACTGTATAAAATTTTTAATGAGATGCCTTATTAACAGACTGGAGCCATATATAATAATAATGAACACATGTTTTTTTTGTGATAAGATAAAGATGTTGAAAGGTAATTATAAAAATCGATCCTACCGAAAAAGTCATTATAAATTGTGGGAGTTCCAACCATAATAAAACTTGAATCATGTGAAATTGTTTATTTTCTGAATACTCACTTCGTAAATACTCTTCATTGTGCGAAAACTTTTTATATAAATGAATGCAAATATGTTAAAAATGTTTATAAAAAACTTTGCAAAAACCGCAAAAATCTTATCACAACGTCAACAAAAAATGACAATACAGTGATCCCTCTGCTTAACATCTCGGTGAAACTCTTCTGAGGCGTTAAA